>NC_039250.1:19273843-19453843 GCF_003368295.1 Carassius auratus | reverse complement strand
AATTTTTATTTAGTCTAAATATGATTCTTAACCCCTGTACAATTTGCAGACAGTGAACCAATTGAACTCCAACTAACAATTGTCTTATGATTAATGAGTAGAGTTTGTTGTTACAGTACGTTTTTGTCATTTTGCACATTATTGTAAACTATGTTAATTATTATTATTAATGACCTTGCCTTGTTATTAAAAGGCCTTGTTTGTATTTTAAATATTTGAAGAGACTTATTGATTTTGTGGGGTATCTCTGATATTATTTCCTGCAAGCCTTAGTGATCAAATCTTATTTTATTTTATTTTATTTAATAGAAGAGGAACATTCTACTTTTCTTATTTTTCAGATGCAAAATCAGATTCTATTTGGTTTGTGCTGTTCACACTGTTATGCAAAACAGATTTGTCAAATGAGCAGAAAGAAAAAACTGACTTGGGTCACTTTTGCCTGGAGTCTAAACAGCATTATCAATTAATATTATTATTTTATATTGCTATCATGTCAATATTCTGTATCTATTATGAATGAAAGTTGAGTTTGTCTTATCTGTACCACTGGAACTGAATGTTCTTCCAAAAACCCTGTGATAATAAGACGATTACTTTTATTTGCAGTTCACATGTTTTCCAGCCAAGCATTCATTTCCATAGAGACTAATTGAAGCTGTGATGTCCTAGAGTGCAAAAATTTAATTTCTAGTCCAAACATTGTATTAAAATCAAGATGAAACGTTCCTCAAAAATAAAAATAAATAAAAAACGAAGAAAGATAGAGTGCCAGTGCAGTACCATAAAGCCTTGTGAAACATATGGTTAGGGAGGCAGGGAGCTTGGAACCATGGGATATGTTGTCATTTGTAAAGTAAACCTTGAGGTGGATGGGGAAGGCGCATGCTCCCTGCTGGTGGCTGATGGAGTGCTCCCTTTGGTCTTACAGCTAGTTGGTAGCGGCTCGCCGGATCCATGCAACTTAAACTCCCTGCTGCTCCCAGCTGCCCCAGTGGCAGGCGTGTCAGGATGCGCGACGTGCCAGCTCTGACAGCTCTTCACCAGTCTGAGAAATGCTGGTGCTGTGCCAAACACTGAAACTGACTGAGAACACACACACACACACATCTGCCGTGAAACCTTGCTGTCTCAATGCACCATGACACATGTTTTTGATTCACTCACCAGTGGATCATAGCTGCATGCATGAGAGAATCTTCAAAACGTCTGTAGAAGATGGAAGACTGAAGTAGTTTAGTATATTAGTATGAATTAATAGTGAAGTTATATGAATTATTATGAATTATTAATGAACACATAGACAAAAAAATATTAAACATTGTTTTAATTCATTCATAATCTTCATTGCATTGTTTGGTATTATCACATGAGATTTTACAACCTAAACTAGCCTTATCATATAAATTGTAAATAATCTTATTTAGATTTGAAATGATGTTTAAAGAGATTTATTGATCTTGACAGGAGCCTCAGGGATCCTCTCTATGATATAATTTCCTGTTCTGTGTTCCTGCACTGTCTGATTTGATTTGGCAGACTAAAGTTTTTTTTCAGATAATATTTTTTTTTAGAAAAAAATAAGTTTGTTTCTTCATTGGAATAGGTTTGGAGAAATGTATCATATCAATTGCACATCAGTGGATCCTGTGTAGTGAATGGGTGCCGTCAGAATGAGAGTCAGTTAATAAAAAATAAAAATAAAAACATATCACAATAACCCACATGACTCCGGTCCATCAATTATGTCTTGTGAAGTAAAAAGCTTTGACCGTGTGAGAGGCAAATCCATAATTAAGGCATTTTAATATCTTCTCTTTCATTTCGTATCTCTTCTCTTCTGAAATCCATAATCCAAAATAATGCTTTACTTACTGAAAAAGTATTTCCACTTTTAATTATATAGTCCCCATCTTAAAGGGGTCATATGGTGCGATTTAAAATTTTCCTTTCTCTTTGGAGTGTTACAGCTCCTGGGGAATAAAGAAAATCTGTGAAGTTGCAAAGACTAAAGTCTCAAATCCAAAGAGATATTCTTTCTAAAAGTTAACACTCGTCCACACCCCCCTGAAACGGTTCGTTCTAACACGCCCCCACATATCTACGTCAGTTCGTGGAAAGATTTGCATGACGCTTCCAGATATTCATGCAAAGAAAGATGGAGTACCTTTTTATTCTTGTTGTAGTATTGTTGTTGCCTCCACCCTGTTGTATAGACGCTGTGTGTTTCACTGTGAAAGTGAAACTACATTGTTTGGCCTTCCAAAAGAGAACGATATCTGCTTCATCATGCCTGCAGCTGATCCATGCTGGTCACTGAGGAAATACATCAACTTTGCACTGTGGATTGCCAAATCGGCTTTCACCGTGGACCAAGCGGCATCCAGCCTAGGGTCATCACATGTGGTTGTTACAAGACCAAGGTACGCTCCTTCGTAGAATCCGCTTGCGTCACTGTTCTCAAGCCGCCCAGCTCTGCTCATTCAGGCCGGCCGCGGCTTACTCTAGACCAGAAAGCGAAACTACTTTGTTTTTGCCTTCCAAAAGAAAACACGACTAGAAGTCATGTTTATATCACGTTTATAATGGGTTTTATGTTTTTATCTTGTTGCTCCGGCCGGACAAAGCTTCACAATATGTTAAGAGGCAAAACATTTCCATCTCATACTTGAGGCATTCGGCCATTTACAATGTGCTGGAAAATCAACACAATTCACAAGGCGGGGCATAGAAGAGATACAATAATGTACAGTATGTGGAATTTTATTTTTTTATTTTTTTTACCTTAAACCGCATAAACAAATTTCATTACACCAAATACACATAATAATGTTTTTTTAGCAGCATCATATGACCCCATTAATGGTGAATGCATTTATTGCAAACATAGCATTTTGCTTCATAAGATGTTACTTAATTCAATGGAGTCATGTGGATTACTTCCGAATTATTGTGATGCTTTTATCGGCTGTTTGTACTCTCATTCTGACGGCACCCATTTACTGCAGAGGATCCACTGGTGAACAAGTAATGTAATGCTAGATTGCTCCAAATCTGTTCCATTGAAGAAACAAACTCATTCCTCTTAAATAGCCAGAAGGTGAGGAAATTTGTCAGCAAATTTTCACTTCTAGATGAGCAATTCCTGTAACAAAGAGTCTCATGACATTAACCATGCATACATGTAGAACCAGTGCCTACAGAATGATGTTATCTTAGCAACATGCATCACCTTAGCCTATGTTGATCCATGCCTGCTATTGATTTCCATAGTAGCAGCAGAGATTGTCCACAAGATCACTGTACATGCAGTCATGTTGAAGGGATGGCCGTATAATGAGAAAGGGAATCGATGAAACATGGGTTAAACACGCGTGTGGGGAGCCGTACCCCTTCTGGGCCGGCTCAATAAGAGCAAGGCTACATCTCAATACAGATTTAAAAAAAAAAAGGAGGAATCCTGTTAAAAGGGTCATTGTTGCTGTGCTTTTGCCCCTGGTCTAAGTGCTACAAATATTCTTCAGATCACGCTGATGACCAATTGGGCTGGGAGAATCCGGCAGGGGTCTCACACAGGCCCCTCAGGGGGAAGTCTGATAGATGGCACCTCTTGGCTATAGTGCGAGTTGGCATGCATATCCTCACTTCCTCTAATAGCTTATTGAGCGAGGGGGGTCTGGTGAGGATTAGAAAGCGCTGGCTTAATGTGCAGGCGGCATGCAGTCAATAAAGGCAGCTCCTTCCATGATAAATCTGCCTGACATATTCCCAGAAACACTTCAGACATCAATAGGGATTTGTTTAAGAAAATATGAAAAATAAACAGCGGGCTATTATTTTCACTGGGCCGCTGGAGCTACGCTAGCGTGGTATTGGTTCGTGATGGTATGTGTGCAGCGCTGTTGGAGACTCTGGAAGGAGATGTTTCCTGGTCACATGATGATTGGTCATTGTCCTATAGCTAGCAGCTGTGTGTTGAATACAGCCATTCAGGCCTTGCTAAATTGAGCTCCTTCAACGTCCGACTTTGCAAGATTGAGTTCAGCAGAAGCAAATTCTGCAGATAAACAAGATAAACAAGGTTAAACAAAGTTATGTTATTTGTTGGTGTTGTCAAGTGATTGGGTGTTATGAAAGAGTGATTTGTAATGGAATTCAACAAATAGTTCTAGTTTGTGATCAGTAAAGTAGAAAGTCAACTAGATTCAGACCTAATGATGTTAAAGTGAAAAGTGTCAGCTTTTCCTTCATATCTGTTCTTATTTATTTTTTGCATTCAGACTAAAATATGTAAGCTGTTATTCACTGATAAGAGAAGGGAGGAAGGTTTTTCACAAAATAAGACCTATTCCTCACACAGATTATGTGGCTTCAGAAGAAGTTTTTATTATTATCATTATTATTATTATTACATTTTGGGAGTTCTGTCAAATTTCTCCTTTTCGTCCCATAGAAATGTTAACATCATAAAGGCTACAGTAAGTTTGAAAATGACATGAGACTGAATAAATATCTCTGTTAAATTAGTTTTTCTTCTGGTTCTGTTTGGAATGTAGCACCCAGAATACATTGATTCTTTGAAGATTGTAAGATGTGAAGAGCTTGAAAGTCTGGAGTCTTTAATGTTGAATAAACAGTTGTGATATGTTGAATGAATATGCCTTTTGAGAGGTATATTTTGAGAAAAATGTGTGTTGTGTGTTAAAAAAAAAAAAAAAAAAGTGGGGCTACCTTTGGTCTTTTTGGTTTTGATTAAGATGGCTAGATGAACCATATGTGCCCACGGTGATACTTTAATCTGGTTCTGAAGACTTCTTTCCTTTGTAATTTCGAGTTTTCCATTTCTTTCATTACTCTACAGAACCTGGTGTTGTGGCCTTCGAGTTAGTCTTGAACAGTCCTTCTTTTAGAAGCCTAATGATTTTCAGAAACCCCCTCAATATTTTTCATTCTACCCTCCCTGAAGTTCAACTGATAGGGTTGTGAGAGAATAGTGCAGATGTACATATATCTCTGTCATACTTCCGTTGTTTTTGGAACTTGCTTGTCCTTGAGTCTTTTCTTTTCAGCATTACTGAGAACATTTCCACTGTTCACAGAGTCCTCGCTAAACTTCCTCCTTGTAAAAATAAGCATTTTCTCTATGTGACCTTCAGAAAGTCTCCAGAGCCAGTTTGGCAGTGTATGACAATGTTTGTAGACCTTTTATGAAACACCAGTAGGCCCAAGGCTCAGACTAAATCCAAATCTCATCGTATCCACCTCCACAATAGTCTGCCAAACTGGTTTGGAAGATCCAAGGAGACTCCTCTCGTCTTTATCAGTGGAGAACGACTAATCAATTGAAATGGCGGCCTGTCTCACTGCTTCAGAAGAACGGTTTCTTCTGCCATGGGCAGAGCTAATGCTTGTATGATGAGTGTGAATCCGGGTATAAATTTCCTTTAAAATCCTTTTCGTAAAGACTTAATTTCTTTGATGTGAGCACAGTAAAACCTTAAATCCCTAATTGAGCATTAGGGATCTTATGAGTCAGTCAGAACTCACTATGAATAATGTATGACTGATAAGCACCATCAAGTTAAGTAATGTTTTGATAAATGTGAATCTTTTTATAGAATTGAGAGAAAATGGTTTGTTCTGACCCATTTCTTACTGAACTTGACGTTTTTGTTATTATTTCAGAGTATTCATGCCTTCATTTTCATTTTTAGAAAATTATGAACTAAACTGTTTGAAGTGAACCATGTAAATGTCTGGAGAAACTCCACTTTTACAACTTTAAGTATGATAATGTTGGAATGTTAATAGTTTAACACGTCATTGCTGAGGAAGTGCTGTTAAGGCCGATTTGCCCTGGTGTGACAGTGAGAAAGTTTCCTCTTTTAAATGAATCAAAGATCGTCACTACAGTAGATGTTCTTTACCCAAATATGCCATTTCATTTGATTTATTTCCTATGTATTACATCAAAATTGACATTATCATTATTGTAGTATTATCATATAAATTATTTATAGATTTTACGTATTAAATATAAACAAATATGTCAAAACAGTAATATATATATATATATATATATATATATATATATATATATATATATATATATATATATAGGATAATGTATGCAATCTTGACATAAAGTTAATACAAAAAAATTAATCTAATTTTTTTTGTTCGTAGCCATTCTGTTTGTCAAGAGTACAGTTATCTTATATTTGAGAAAATGTTTATATATTTAAGCTTTATTTTTTTATATAAATAAAAAATACTGCTATGTACTGTGTATTGGTATTTTCTTTCTTTCTTTGAGCTTATTTTCTGTGACAGTTTTGATAAGTTAATAGTATCAAAAAGATTATGTGTGAATTTGTTTTTGTTTTTGTTTTCTTTTTTAAAGGCCTTCTGTGTCATATACTGTATATCCTTTTCCAGAGTTCCTTCAGTTCCTCTCTGGCTTGAGTTCAACCCTGTAGTCTTTGTGGGATAAGCCCAGATCCTCCTGTATTCTCTGTAAAATACACTCAACTACCCTAAAAACAAAGCTATACATATTTACTTTCCTCACATTGCTCTTGATTGGATATGACGTGGCACTAATTCCCCTCTGACTTTTTCTCTGAATTATTCCACAGCTCATAAGAGGAGTTTAAAGCCAAGTGACATTAAGCTTTAGCCCATATACAGCAGCATTGCCTCCTGCTAAAAATCAAATCAAATTATTAGCTAAGCTGCTGTAGGAGCTTATGCATCTGCTTCAGGTAAACACTTGTGTCAGCTCCAGGAACAGATCTGCCACCCTCAGAATCATGAACGTCAAGCTGTGTTCTCAGTAGACTATTTATGATACCCTGCTGACTCTAAAACTGGTGCCCTCACTTCCCTCAATATCTTTAGGCATTACCTTTGGACTGTTTTTGTATGTGTCTCTTAATACTCTGTGACTCTTTTTGTTGCTTTTAGCTCAGTGATTTAGTCCCATTATAAGTTGATAAAATGATTTCTCTGCCATTGCTCTTTCCAGGAAGAACCATTTGTGATGGTCTCAGAAAATGTGCTTGGCAAACCTAAGAAGTACCAGGGTTTCTCAATCGACGTATTGGACGCCCTGGCCAACTACCTTGGCTTCAAATATGAGATCTACGTGGCCCCTGATCACAAATATGGCAGCCAGCAGGCTGATGGAACATGGAATGGTCTTATAGGAGAACTGGTTTTTAAGGTAAGACACAATGTCTATCTAGGATGTGAAAAATCGTAAATTAGGGAGCATGAAATTAAATGTACTGAAGCTACACCTTTAGGAAGCTGAATTGGAATGGCAGATGAAAAATGTATTTGTTGCATTCTGGGAATGATGGTATTTCCACCCTAGCCTTCAAAAGTCCTCACAATCAATCAATCAATTGTGCAATCCATCTCTGTGTCCGTTTATCTGTCTGACTTCACCCTTGTATAACTGGCATGTTTAAAATTCAGTTTTACATGTCAAAACTCTGATTTATGTATATGAAAACTACATACTGAAAACTTTTATGTGTGAACATCCCTTATAATAATGAGTTGGCTGTTTTAGACAATTTTTTTAATGGGTTATATTTATATTTAATGGGTTACAAAAATTTGTAGCTTCATAAAATTGCAGTTGAACTAGTGATGTCACTGTTTTTTTTTTTTTTTTTTTTTTTTTTTTTTTACGATGTCTTTACTATCTCTCTGGGCCTTAAACATGTCAGTTGCGTTGCTGTCTATGCAGGGTCAGAAAGCTCTCAGATTTCATCAAAAATATCTTAATTTGTGTTCTGGAGATAAACGAAAGTCTTATTGTTTTGGAATGAAATGGATTTTTCATCTTTGGCTGAACTATCCCTTTAAGTGTTAATCCTTATTTAAAGCTGAAACTATCATTTCAAACTATTTTAATGATGTACTGTAGAATTTTTTTGGGCGCAGTCAGCACTGCCTTCCATAATACAGTCTGGCTGAATGCTGCAGATCTTGGGCTTTTCAATTTCCATAGTATTCCAAAACAGTCTGCACTACTTTGATAAAGAAGAGCACAGATTTCATGTGAATGAGGGAAAACCTCAAACTGAAATGTTGTCCACTGGCAGATAAACAAAAGGCAAATCTCGCAGCAGTGAGAGGTCAGATAGACATTTTCGGGGCCATTGCTCCAAAACTCCTGCTGTTTTCCATTCCACAGCCTTTTCAGTTCTGTGACACACCTCCATCCCTACTGCTTCCTGCGCTGAGAATATTCCTCACCACTGTTCGGTCAGAGGAACAGAAACATGTGCCACAGTGTACTGCTGCTTATCTTCATTTCCAGAGAGATAGACCAAATGCAAGGAAAATATTAAGGAGCACTAATCCCATTGTTATGGTCTCTGTTGACACATTGTTTTCCAGCAACTTCACATCTGTGTGCTTTCATGATACACAAAACCTTTGATGTTTTATTCGGTATTTCAGCATCAGCAAAAGAGGTTTCAATTTTCTATTTGTTTTTTGTGTTCTGATCTTATAAAAACTATTTTTAAAAGGCTGTCATGACATGATACAACAGGCCAGGGCATTACAAAGGCGGAGAATAATTTCTTTACAAATGTTTGAGATCAATACCATTCATTTATTTATTTACGTTTGAAGAAATTTATATTTTTATTCAGCAAGTGTGCATTAAAAATGGATGACTGAAGTGACAGCGCAGGCTTACATCGTTACAAAAAAAATTAATTGAATTTTATTAGAATCCCTGGAAGGATCATTCATGTGACATAAATGCTGCTGAAAATCCAGCTTTGTCATCAAAGGAATACATTATATTTTATAATGTATTAAAGTAGAAAACATTTATTTTAAGATGTAATATTATTTCAAAATTTTACTGTTTTACTGTATTTTAAAAACAAGTAAATGCATTCTGGTTAAGCATGAGAAACTTACTTAAAGCATCAAATCTCACACACTTTTAAACTTCAGTGTATATTTATATATACTGCTGTATTTCAACCCAAAACACTTGTGTAGATGCTCACACAGAATATTATTATTTTGTGCCAGGCTTTACTTGGAATATCATTATCAATCAGTATATCATACAGTAGATTACTTTTGCACAGTATATAACCATTCTGCTTTTCTAAGCATTTTTTACCTGACAGACCATGAAATTAGCAGATTTAGTCAGCTGTGAGTTAATTTTCTGTGTGGCGGCATAAAAATGACATCAGGACATAGTGCTTACTTCATGCACATTACTTTTTTCTTGTTACACAATAGATGTAGATGTGTTATTTGTGGATTGCTTTACAAAATATGTAACTTTACTTTAATGATGCTTTACATCATTATGTATTGGACGCCATGTCTGGCTGGCTAGAATCCTGTCAGTTAAGCAAAAAAAAAAAAATAAAAAAAAAAATCCATAAATAAATTGATTAAAGTTCCCATTTGTTACATTTTTTTAACTGTTTCAATTTGCACTTAGATGTTTTATAAAGCCAGCACTTGACAATCCTTTTAAAAAATAATATTTTCACAAGTAAGTGGTGAATTTTTACAAAGCCCTTAATACTCTCCTAACAACTCATCAAAAGGTAATTTTTTATATAAAATATTGCAGCATATGTGCAATTGACTTGGTATAAAAGACAAAATCGTAAGTATCACAAAAACAAAGTGTTTCATCAATACATAGCTGTCATTTGATTTAATCGTACTTATAATGTAGTTCATGTTGAATAAATTATTATAAATTCTTTTAAAGGTATTATGGATTTAGGATGTCTATTTGTTCCTCAATTGATAGCTCTGCATTACAAAAGAGTAAAAAAAAAAAAAAAAAAAAACATTCAGCACCTCTAGGGAACAGTTTGAAATGCATTTTGTATTGTTTGCTGTTGAATTAACTGTTGAACTACTATTATTCAGCTGAAAGAAAAACAATGGGGAAAAAAACAACAACAACAACTATCAAACAGTTTATCTTACAATAACACAGAAAACTTGATTCTTCTCAGATTCTTCTTCACTTACATTTAAATAATAACTCAACAAAAAGTTAGTTCAGTAGATTTGTATTGGTGTACAACTTACAGAAAGTCAGTCTATCCAGTCCTCATTATTCTCTTCTCTTCTAAAAGTGTAGTTTGTCAGGCCCTTGTTATAAAGCAGGCAGTCTAGTACTAGCAAGTTTCAGGGTCGAGACAATCAGAAAGGCACTTGTTGTGAGGATTAACATTTGAGAAGTGATCCGGGCGCCGGATGCTTCTCTAACCCTCCTCGAGCACAGAGGTCCTATGGGGGTCCCTGATCTCTGAAGGTGGCCAGTCAGGTTAATGGGAGTCAGACAGGTGACACTGGCTCTCGTCCTATGATAATGGCATGCCTTTGTTCTGCCGACGGTACTGTCTCTTGACAGGAACTCTCTCAGGTTGCAGAGGTCTCATCTGATCTCACCGCTGCGGTGTGCACTAAGTCACAATCATTTTCAGGACTGTCAAAAATGAAAGAAAGCATGTTAGATGTTGTTTAGCATTTTAAAGCCATAAAACAATATTAGTTTTGGCAGCATACAGTGTTGCCTCAGTATTCACTGGAGGAAGATGTGGATATTTTTATTTATTTATATTGCTAAATTTTTACACTTACTGACTGAACATAATGGAAATTAGCATTTATCATTAAGCTAATCTCTTTTGAAGATGAGATTCCAAATGGAAATAGATTTTTACATTTCGATATGTTTGCATCCAAGTATTGAAGATTGATGTTTTTTACCCTGTGTTTCTCCATATAGACATAAGGACTAGATATAGTATTCAAGGTATGCATTTTTCAGTCCCTGAACCCAGGAGTTGAACCCATGACCGTGATGTTGCAAGCGCCATGATCTCCTGTTTACGCTACTTGTACAGTATATGCCAGTATGTCACAATAAGTGTAGTAGAATCTAAATTATTAATATATTATTATAAAATTCATAACCTATTATAATATTTTTAAAAAGCATTTATTTTGTATTTATAGATTACAAAACAAATGTACTTAAAAAAACAGGGACCTCAATTAATGTTTCATTGATATAGCCAGTTTTAACTGATTAAATGGATCGAATGAATCACTATTTGTGCTACTGAAACCCGAGGCAATGTTAAAGTGCTTATATCATAAGGAATCAAATTTCCGTTGATTTTGTGACATGTGTTTTATCATGTACAAAACTTAGGTGTCTCAAAACATTCTTCATAGAGATATTTAACTGACACTAACTTGCAAAAACATATTACGCAAAAAGGTAATTTTACATTTAAAGAGTGCATTTACACAAGTCTGTAAAGGCACAGAAAGGAAAAACACTGTTTTTCTGTTGCAGCTCATTTGTTTAGTGTTCACTGGAAACTGGAATCCATTTTTGCCAAATACTTTTGTAAATATTTAAATATTTGAATATTTCAATCATTTTATATCTTAAGAATTTAATATGATTGTTAATGTGTGTTTTCTGTGAAATTCTACTCTCATTTGCAGTTTTTCAGTGTTTGGATTGGCCCAATATTTTTCTTGTTTTATGCTGTAAGTGTGCTGCATATATAAATGTGTTCTTTGTGTGATCTGGTTTTAAATGTTGGTTCTCTGTGTGTCTTTTTGCTGGGCAGAGAGCAGATGTAGGTCTGTCAGCCCTGACCATCACTCCTGAGCGAGAGAGTGTGGTAGACTTCACCACTCGCTACATGGACTACTCCGTCGGTGTGTTGCTGAGGAAGGCGGAGAGGACGGTGGATATGTTTGCATGCCTGGCCCCTTTCGACCTGTCTCTGTGGGCTTGTATAGCCGGCACAGTGATACTGGTGGGCACTCTGGTGTATCTCCTCAACTGGTTGAACCCTCCCAGACTGCCGATGGGTTCAGTCTCCTCCACGACCCTCTACAACTCCATGTGGTTTGTCTACGGCTCCTTCGTTCAGCAGGGTGAGTTTGTGTGTGAGCGTATGATATGCTTTGTGTTGAAAGAAGAAAGGAGATTCAAGAGTAAGAAAAAAATAGAGATATAGAGGACAGCAGGGCAGAAAGATAATTTGAAGTTCTCACTTTCTGTTTAAAGAGTGTTTTGTGCACCAAAGATTATATATGACAAAAGGAGGAAAATACAGAGATAGAAGTAGTCAAGGGAATGTTGAAATTATACGCAAATCTTATCTGCACTTTCTGATTTTCTTTCAAATTCTTAAAGGGTCAAACGCTGTTTTTTGGACAAATCAAAGAGTGGGAGTAGGGAAAGGGGAAGAGTAGTCTTTAGAAATTGGAAATAAGAAAAAGAAAGATAAGGGAAACTGCTTCAGTGGGTGTCAACATGTTGAGCGAATATCAATCGATGTCATTAATTACCAACGATATTTTGCCATGTTTTACTACAGATGGTTTGTTAAAATGCTAAGGCCAATTCCAATGTTACGCATGTGACATTTGCAGTCACAATGTGAAATGGAGTTTCTGAGAGCAAGTACTAATTATAGGCACACCATTTGTATGCATTTTTCTAAAACCCCTGCAGATCTCGCTGTAGATTTACTTTCTCATTTTAGAGTGGATTAACTTGGGGAATGACAAAATGAACATTTATTGTTTTTATGTACTCTGGGACTTCTAGAATCCAATAACAACAATACCTACAGAATGAAAGTTTGTGATGATTATTGTCTTTTTAAGGAAATATGGACATTATAAAAAGTTATAAAACTTTATAAGTTATAAAAGTCTTTAATGGACAGATGTCTTTAACATCTATACACTACACAACTGCACAATTACATTACATAATTACTACAGTTTAATGTATGTTGCCTAAATTGATCTATCTAACCATTTAAAAAAAAAAAGGCAAATGTGCAATGACTTGTGTTTTAACATCTGCTTTGATTTAAAAGGATGTGTAGTGTAGACTTTAGTTAAGACCAATTAGATATGGACCGAATAAGCATTTTGAGTATTTTGAGGAAGTCGTGACCTAGTGGTTAGAGAGTTTGACTACTAACCCTAGGGTTGTGGGTTTGAATCTCGGGCTGGCAATACCACGACTTAGGTGCCCTTGAGCAAGGCATCAAACCCCCAACTGCTCCCCTGGCGCCACAGCATAAATGGCTGCCCACTGCTCTTTGTGTGTGTTCACAGTGTGTGTGTGTTCACAATGTGTGTGTGTGCACTTTGGAAGGGTTAAATGCAGAGCACGAATTCTGACTATGGGTCACCATACTTGGCTGAATGTCACGTCACTTCAAGTGTATGCATTAGATGCAACAGTAATTGTTCTTTCACTGTTGCATACACTTTTTATAATGCATACACTTGAAATGCTCAAAATGGTTTTTATATCAGAAAATGTCCCTACATGTGTGCCTTTGGTTCAGTTTCGTTTCATTTTCAATTGATATATTTAAACGCAAAAATGTGTCCTTTGAAAATCTTCATGTACTGTAGATTTTTAAAGCCATCAAACGTAGCTTGTGTTATTGTGGTGAACAAGTTGTGTTGGGGGAAAACAACAAAAATTCCCTTTAATTATTCCATTAGAACGCATTAATTCAGTAAAATTGAGATCTAAACGAGGTTAGGTTCTTTGGGTAAACACTTCATTATCCAATGGAAAGGTTGACATTTGCATGGAATTGTACTTAACCAAATATCAGTAAATTTACATGAGCTGGTTATAATGATGATGATTATAATAAGACAGCCTAATTGCTCCCTTGTATCTGGGTCCATTTCTGTTCTAATTACACCTTTTTTTTTTCTTTTTTTTTTTGATATCTGCTTCTTTTTGAAACATGCTTATTATGGTGAGAAATCAGTTTATTTAATGCGCTTTCATTAGACCACTAAAAGCAAGTACGGTATCTTTCTAGAATGAAATTGTTTAAATGGAGCTGACTTCATGCTGTGGAACAGGCTACCTGTACGTCGCCAGATCAAATAGAGGCGCAAACGTATGCGAAAAATTACACTGTGCGCTCACATACATTCCCCCAACCTCTTAAAATATCACTATCATCCTTTGTCTTGCAGCCCTGTTTGATGTTTTGCAGAGAGCTGGTTGTACAAATACACCCTATCTCTAAAACAAGAGAGAAGGGAACGGGGAGAGAAGGGACGTAGCTGGAATGGCATAGCTAGAGTCGCTGTCTTTGATGAGCCACTTTCATCTGCCTCACAAAGACCTCTGCCTCTCTCCTCTGATGCGGCTTGACTTTTTGTTTTATATATCCTCCTTAAATAAATTCCATTTCCATATTCATTTCTGTGCTGCTTCTTGCTGTATTCCTTATACAGAGAGAATTAATTACATGTGAGCTATTTCATGATGTTGGACCTTTCTGGTTCATAGTAATATTAACGGAATATTCTCAGTTCAAAGTCAATTGATGGCATTTGTGGCATAGTATAGATTAATACTTGAATTTAGTGGTTCTTAGTTGGTTTTGTTTTTTCATCTGGTCTGCAACTTTTGCAAGGAATTGTAAAGCGTGTGACACAGTTAACACATGCTGAGTAAACTAAGCCCTCAGTTGGATTTCAATTAAATGTACTTTTTGTAACTTCTTTTAAATCCCAGAAGATCTACCAGAAATGTTTCTTTATCTGTGTGCGTTTGTAAGTTAAACGTGTAGATTTGTAATTAATGCCAAGCTCCCTGATGTTTTAAGCTTACTAAAGGAGCCACGTTAATTAACTGAGAAAAAGCATTTGTGCTAAAGGATCTTTGAAGCCGACCACTGATTACTCCGCAACCTTTCTTGCGTATACTGTACTGTAGCTTAATGAACTGTAATTCACATTTTCCATTTATAATGCACTGCAGTCTTTAAGCACTTTAACGAACAGCACTTTTTACTGTACTGCATCACTATAGATACTGCAACACATAACAGATGTGCAAAAAAAAAATGCAAATTCAGCATTGCATCGGTACATACAGTATGTTTTATTTTAGCTTCTTATTTTTCTTTATTAAAGTATACAGAAATGGGCATGGGGAGCTACAGGAGGCCTTCCGATGCTTAAGCCCCAAACGTTTTTAGTAAAGCCCCAAATACAGTATGTTTTCGTTTTTGTTTTCTTAATTGCCTTATGTTTCCCACAAAGTTTTCAAGCCCAGTCACATATATAATCATTCAAAGCTGCAATCTGTTCTGGAAATCAGACGTATTTGTAATTGTAGTTTATTCTGCAGAAAAATGAAAGCTCATTTAAATTACTGCTGACGCCTTCTGTTGAGTCAACATCCCCAAAGAAATTTGTAGTTTTTTGCAAAGCCTGGTAATTTTAAGAAAAAATCTGATCTTTATTTATGACTCAAGCATCCATTTTAACATCCTGCTAAATTATAGCTTTGTCATACTGTATATACAGCTCGGACTACAATATTTCATAATATTAGATAAATTATAACTTAGAATACTAAAAGCAGGTGTAACCTTTTGTTTAAGCATTTGTATTATTATTCATTTTTTTTTTTACTTTATTCATATAACATATCTAGGCATGGCAACAAGGCAGAATTTTAAGAAGAAAAACATATATATATATTTTTTTTAATTTCAGTTTGAACACTAAAGCGCATCCACACTGTGAGTCAGAGTGCTGTCCTCAAGGCTGTCAGCTCTGACTAGGTGTAACACTGTTAACATTTACTAGTAAAATATACCATATTTCAGTATTTCATCAAAGAGTAGATCCCATAAGCATCCAAAGACAAGTTTCAAAAACCCTCTGACCCTTGAGCATCCCTTAAGTAGGTTAGGCTTTGTGCAATTATTTAGAAGTGGTTTTAGGGCATATACGTTTTGTTAGAGTTTGGGCACATACATTTACTTTGGAAAATATAAAAATCTAATATTCTTCCACATAAAGTTTATCCACTGAAACAGGAAAGTCATGGATGTGTTTGATAGTAGATCTCAAGGGCGTTTTCTCTTGCGGTTCACAAGTCGTCACAGAGGTGGGTTAATTCGAAGTGCTGTGGCATCAGAAGAGAATAAAGTGAAACAGACTAAAGGGAGGTGGAAAAAATAGAAATAGGGATAGGTGACGGGTTCAATCATCCTACCTTTCAAGTGGTTTGCAATTAGATGAGTTTCTGTGGCACACCAATGCAAAACACAGTTCGACATGTTCTCAGAAACAAACACACACACTCATAAACATTTGCTTCTTTCTTCATTCCCCCCGATTTGTGTTCACACATCTGTTTAACTCGACCCCCACCCCTCAAACCAACCCTTACATGCATACACACACTAAAAAGTGTAACGTCACAATGAATATGAGGGCCACAGGCCTCTATCAGCGCTTTCATCTCGGCTCTTCTCTCTTATTCCTTTCATCTTCGTTCTGACTGAGCTCCCCCTCGTTCCACCATCAAGTCTGAAATATGAAAAGCGCATACTCCAACAACTCTTTTTTTTTTCAGCCGCATCATACGTCAGTCTGGAGAGAGACATTATAATGGCTTTGAAGAACCCTGTTTTTGTCTGCCACTTAGAGAGAAGAACAGAACAAGCTATTTTTTCTTTTTCGGCTTTTTTTTTCCCCCCATACCACATGTCCTTTGCCTTATCGCTGACACACAGAGACCCAGTGCTGGGTTCCTCAGCACAGCACAGGATTTGCTCTGACTACCGTTAGCTTTAATCTGTACAACCATGGGCAAACCAACACACAAACACCCTCAGTTGCTTGAGGGTCTTCGTCATTCCAGCATTTGAGCTTATAGACGGGTGCTCACAGATGTGGACAGGAAAAGTCTAACACCAGATGACCCTTCAGACAAAAATTAGACAAACCGAGAAGACATGCATTTCAGGAAGTGCATGAAATGTCACAAATATTAGCCTAGAGGGGCTGCAAGCTTTGAAATGATTCAGAGTTTTTTTGTTATTTTTTTCATCGGGCCAAGGATGCCCTGCTGGGTAATACTTAAAAGTGGGAGTTGCGTTTTAACCCTGGCCTAATAACGTTCATTTAGCACCATATTAATGTATTTCCATAAAATTTTTTTTATAACTTAGCATTCCAAATAATCATTAAAATTCACAGTCATATACTTTTAATGCATTTTAAAATATATATATATATATATATATATATATATATATATATATATATATATATATATTTATATATATATTTATTTATATATATATATATATATATATATATATATATATATATATATATATATATATATTAGTGCTGTCAAAATTAGCGCGTTAACGCATTCGATTAATTTGAAATATTTAACGCGTTAAAAAAAAATAACGCAATTAACGCGGTTGCAGTTTTTTTTTATTTCCAGTTGTGGCCTATGTGTGTTCAACGTGCAAAGAAATATTGATAAGACCAAGGAAGGACTTTTAGATGGAAAGTTTCAGTATAAAACTCTGCCGGATTACTCTTCAGTCTGCCACAAGAAACATTACTCTTCATTTAGTCTGCCACAAGAAACAGCAACATTAAAATCATGAACTCAAATGTCATTGTTTAAAAAACAAAAAAAACAATGACTGTAACAGTGCGTAAATCAGACCTTTCTGTAACGCTAACGTTAATAAGCTTAAACGAAAATAACGAAATAATTGTGTAGCGGAGTATTTTTTGTACACAGTGCCGCGAACTGTCAATCACTCCTGGCGTGCATCACTGTCCTCCTCAGCTGCAGCAACTTGCGCTCTCTCTCTTCATCAAGCTTTAAAACAAAAAGGGGACAAAAAGATCATATTGTCTTTGTGCATAGGCTATAGATTAATTAGATAAATGAATATCCAAATTTGTGCCTTGCCGTCTACGGTATTTTTTTAGAACTTAGAAAAAAGATGCTGCAGCCAATGAGCAGCCAGCGGGGGCTGCAGGACGACTCAACCTCCGCAGACAGTTTTTAATGTTTATCAGACAATAAATACTCAAGATTTTGCTTTAGTATAACTCACAACGAGTTTCACACACCTTCTCCGGCTACGTTGAGTTGTTGACACTTAACAGTGGGAAAAGCGACACATGCGCTATTCACTTGTATAACTTAAGGGTGAATGGGTAATGTAGTTTCTGCTCTGGGTGGGATGAATTAGGAAGCTTGCATTGTGAAGGGCGCTCTGAAAATCGGCAGTGCAGGTAAAAGATTAAACCCTCTATTAAAACAGATGTCCAAATGAGCGTACCGGTACGCTACAAGCACGTTCTGGGCGCACGGAGAGGTGGCGGTACGCTCAAGAGCTATATTTGGAAGTGGCGGTACTGAGTACCTGTGCGTACTGGCCCACTTAAAGCACTGGCAATGACTATACTTTGGAATTTTTTTGCAGTCCACTTAGAATTCAACATGGAAATCATTTTTGTTTTTTATTGGCATTGATTGTTTTGAAATTCAAATGTGGCTCAAATATGGCTTTCAAGCCAACAGTTAATTTGGAGAATATTGATGGTTTATTGCAGGTATGTTGTTTACATGAGAAAATCTGTGTTACAAGTTAAACAAAAATTCCAATAAACAATCATATTTTGAATTTAAATAGTTTCTTTGTCTTGAGATTACATGAATTATTTACATTTTACATTTACATATCCAAAAAGTTTCAGTCTTTTAATTGCGATTAATCGCGATTAATTTAAAAAAATTGTGCGATTAATTAGTTAATTTTTTTTAATCGATTGACAGCACTAATATATATATATATATATATATATATATATATATATATATATATATATATATATATATATATATATATATATATATATATATATATATAATTACTTAACATTAAGTATTATAAACTAACAATTACAATTTTCATATTTATTAAAGGGTTAGTTCACCCGAGAATTAAAATCTTCTACTCACCCTCGAAGCATCCTAGGTGTATGTGACTTTCCTCTTTCAGAATAACCCAATCAAAGTTATATAAAAAATTGTCCTTGCTATTCCAGTGGGGTAAGTGGGTGTTTGTTGTCAACTGTTGACAACAGTTCAAAAGACATTAAATAAAGTGCGCACATCTGTAATAAGACCCTCACTTGGTACAATAAATATCCAAATTTCAAACGTAATAAACACTTTTTCCCTCACTTCTGCTGATTGTGGGGAACCGGAAGACGTGCAGGCGGATGTCGAAGTTCATCAGCGCAGCATGGTTAGTGACGAGCGTGAAGAGAGAACAAAACAAAATGCTGGTCACGAATTAGAAGCACAAAATGATTTGTACATAAAAACATTGGAGGATTTCAAAATAAGCCAAGAGGAGGTTTTCCTTTGCTAAAGTAAGGAAACTTTTGTTTGAAATCTGGATATTAATCTTACAAAACACATGGATTCGCTACAGGGGGCCTTTATTCACCCAATTAAAAATGATTGGAAGAGCAAGGACAATTTTTAATATTACTTCGATTGGATTATTCTGAAAGTCACATACATCTAGGATGCTTCGAGGGTGAGTAGAAGATGGACAAATTTTCATTCCCGGGTGAACTAACCCTTTAAACTATGTTAATGTTAATTTAAATAAGGTTTAGTTCATTGTCATTTTGTGTTGTTTCATAATACTTTCAAAATATTTTATCCAGTTTGGAATGTGAAATGTATTCGAAAATTTTGAAATGAACATTATTCTAGTTTAATGAAGTCAATATTTTTCTTTTTTTCTTTTTTTAGATCATGAAATTTCATTAACTAATGTTCAAAAATGTTCAAAAAATCAACTGTATATGTTAGTCCATTAAAAGTAATATTAAACCGATTTAATAAACCGATGAATAAACTTTTAATTGTATTAGCTAATGTTGAAATTAACATTTAACTAAGATTCATAAATGTTTTAGAATTATTTTTCATGCATGTTGAGTACGTTTAGTTATCTAATATAATTAACTAAAAGTGCCAAAGTGTTACAATTTATGTAGCATTCTTAAACTTTTTGAAAAAAGCATATTTTCATTTATTAGTCAAAAATTAGTTTCAGATCAAACAATAATTGGTGGACCTCCTGGCGCACCACTTTCAGACCCGCTGTTGGAGATTGAGCAACACATCGCCTCCGCTGGCCTTCCTCTTTCCTGCACATGGAACTGATTTCATCATCCTCGAACCCTACTGTGCATAGAGAGGAGATGCATGCAATATTGGAGCATAACTCACCACTATATGATTCATCTTGAATGTGTAAGAGAGATTAGTGTATAATTTCAAGCCTTGCGGCGAATTGCCACTGGGATCCAAGATATAAGTTACCGCACAGCAGTGCTTCCTCAGTACACAGCTCCACTTGCTATAAACATAAATATGCTTCCACACAAACAGAATCTCTGTGCCCGCACACACACTGTCTGGTATAGAACACTCAAAAGTCACAAGCTAAAAGCTGCTTTACATGATATGTGTGAGTTCCCACCTTATTTTTTACAATAATTTCACATATTTGTGTGTGTGTGTGCGTGTGTGTGCGTGTGTGTGGGTGTGTGTGTGTGTTTGGCAGCTAAGTACAAATAGCAATAGTTTTTACACTAAATAGCAATTAGATGCTATTTAGCAATTAGCGATTAGATGCTATTTACACTAAGTGAAAATAGCATATTTTGTTAGCGATAGATGCTATTTACTTGTTGTAAAACAGCCACATCATTGTATTCTGTTGTTGTTTCACCTTACTTAAATATAATATATTTAACAAAACTATACTGTCAAAAAAGAAAAAGAAAAAGTATAGTATATTTTTTGGCAGATTTATTACAAACTTTTTCAATTTATCTCCACAATTTTACTACAAATGTCACGGTTAGTCTATAGTTTGTTTACCAAAACCATGGTGAATTTGTGGTTGCCATGGTTTAATTATATTAACAATGGTTTTTTGTTTTAATTTAAAGGGTTGTGTTGTTATCTGCTCTAGCTGAATCTAAACGTATAAAATAAAACGTTGTTTTATAACATTTGTTCTCTAAATTACTACTTTAATATTACAGTAGATAAAGCTGTCCTGTAGTATTCTGTAGTATTTTGAGTGATGATGGTAATTTAGATTAGTTTACAGTATTAATCCTCTGGATGTTTGTGCTAAGTTTTGTTAGCAGTAAACAAAGACAAAACTACAGTAACCTATTTACAGATGAAACTGACGTGCACTTGAAGGCCTGAAAAAGTCAGTAGTTTTGCCTCTGATCCATCTGGAGCTTTCAGTCAATTCTCAACTCTGAAACCTTTTGGCAGAGACAAAAGTGTGTGAGAGTTGAATCGTGTTGCCAGTAAAGACTAATGGATTCAGGATTTAGAGATTTGTTGTTGAATGTTATTTGTACTTCGTTACTTCCTATCTTTGTGTTTACTAAGTGCAAATAGCAATGAACGTTATTTACACTCTTCAAATAGGAATGGATTCTATTTACACTAAGTGAAAATAGCAGTAATTTTAGCGATATGCCATTTCGTGTTAATTATCATTTTAATTCAAATTATTAAATGGGTGCCACCTTACTGTGACAATAAAGCCCTCCCTACACCTTCGCGAACCCTACCCGATACTTTATTTTCCACTTTTAAATAATTTCCTTCATTTTTATCTAAATTAAATACCTTTCCAATTTGATGTTTTTTTTTAAATGGAGGGGGAAAAGTTCTGCAAAAGGTAAGTTTGTACCCAGGTTGATCACGTCAAAATGTCTGCATTTTACCATCTACACAACTGGGTTAACATTTGAAAGCAGTCTTTGTACAGTTGACTAACCCAATCACACTTTGGCGGAGTTAGTGTAAGTATTCTCTGCCAACAATATGCACTAATATGTAAATAGACACTCCATTTTTTTTTCTTGCTAGCATTTTTTGAGCTGAGGAAGTAGTGGGTATCACTTGTACTTTTAAATGAACACTCCAAGCAAATTGATTCAGTAGAATGAAGCAGATTTTCAACATATGAAAGCAAAAGTGGTTAGTTGTGTCAAGACAAAAAAGCCATTTAAGTACACTATACTACACAGTTTGCTACTAGAAAAGCTACTACTAATTGCTTGAAAAATATGTGAATTGCTTTCAATCTACAAAAAAAAAAAATAAAAAAAAATAAGGTAACTGTCACTACTTTTTGTTTGTTTCTCCGCAGCAGTGGTTAAGACACAAAATCATTGCATACAGTAACAGCACACACACAAACCCGCGGTTCTCTTCCCTCCCAGTAGAGTCTCTTGTCAGGGCTGTTTCTTGTATAATTGGGGCAGATCTATTTGAGTGGATACTGTTACACAGCTATGAGAGAATACAGTGGTGAGAACAAAGATGAAGTGGAGAGCAGTTGACTGAAGCTGTTCGAGGGAGGCGAGACTCGTCCTCACTCATTCTCCACTCTCACAGGGAGCCCCACGCAGCCCATGCGAAAGATTACTCATTTCCAGCCTCACTTCACTTTTCTCCTTTCATTAGTCTGGCCCGTTTAGACAGCCCAAGAGGTGCCAGGGCCCTTGGCTGCGTGGAGTTGTAATTATTACGGACACACTCAGCCAGCCCCGCCTCCCCGCTGACCTCATCCAGACAAGTGTGGTGGGGACACACTGTATTACCCATCCAAGTGCTGACATCTTATTTGTTTCACCTAATCAGACTGTGGATGGCACTTCACAAAAGGTTGCACATAGGGAGCAAAGGGGCATAATTAGTTATTTTGGCTTCCGCTCCTGACAAAAGAGACTGTCAGGTCGAAGAGACACTTCTAATTCAGTGTTTTAAAGGCGTCATATGATGTTGCTAAAAAGAACATTTGGTATATTTGGTGAAATGAAATGTGTTTATGAGGTTTAAGGTAAAAAAAAAAAAAAAAACTTTTCCACATTGCTCATCAGTCTGAAAAGCTGGGTGAGCTCTGATTGGCCAGCTATCCAGTGTGTTGTGATTTGCCAAATGCGTCATGCGTGAAACAGAAATGTTACGCTGCTTGCCATACTGTGATGTGTGTCCCGGTCAGAACACTGGCACGACAGGACAAAAACAATGAAACCCATTACAAACAAGCCATTTGTTACATCCAGTGGGGACATAATTATGGATTATAATGACTGTCTTTTTACACGTTGCATCGTGCCGCTTAAACATAAAACCATGTCAGCTTTTGTGATCGGAGAAACGAAAAACAACCAAAAACCTCAGCCCAGTCCCTGTTCTTATTTAGGTCTGGATTCTGTCACGGTACGTGGTTGTAGAAACAACACAACAAAGGAGTAAACATTTATTCGTCTTTGAATCCAACTTAACACAAAGAACAGGAGCGCAAAACAGCATCAGCTAAGATGTACCATTAAATAAACATCAATCCTGGACGAAGAACAGAAAGAAACAGAGGGTTTATAAAGACATGAACAACAAAGGAGCAAACGAGATGATTAATAAACACAGGTAAACAAAATAAACTAATAAGTGAAACTAGGTCAAAGGAAGAACAGAAATCTAAACCTAAACAGAAAACAAACTTGCGTTTTACTAGAGAGTGCTATTTCAGTGCTGTTTCTCTGTTATTATTTGTGAAATTTACTAGCAGTTTCTGAGTGTAAATTGTTTCAAAGTGAATCCTACACTACCTTTCTTTCAGTGTTACTATTTTTAGTTCCCAGAACATTCTGTAAATGTTACTTTTTGTTTCTAAGAAGGTTCCTGTTCTCTGTTGGTTATATTTTCCAGAAAGAGTACATGATTTGTAAATAATTATTTAAAAATATTATCAAAGTAAACACAAATAGGATGTTCTGTTTAGGTTTGAAGAACATGCCCCTAACATTCTCCTGAATTCCCTTAAGAGAGTTTTTTTTTTATGTTTTTTAAAATGATGTACCATTGTAAAACCAGCCTTTTCATGTGTACTGCATTTTTATCCAGCCTGTCTCCAAGCCCTTAACATGAATACTAAGAGGCCTACACAGTCTAAATTAAATTTGCCATACTGTATGTACAGTTATGCAGTTCTCCTTAATGTAATATTTGAAACTCAAGCTATCTTTAGAGTAACCTCTATTTTTAATATAATAGATTTTTCTTAAATTATGCTGAGATCTGCTTGTAGCTGTGTAACATGGATTTATTTTTACTGCAAATATCCATTACACTTGTGCAATGTCTACTCTGTACTCTTGCCTTTAGTAACAAGCCATGCTACATAGAAAGCCACATAGATATGCAGCAATGATATAATTAAGATTCACTGTACATAATATTATGCTAGATGAATGACACCTAGTCAATTAACTCACCTTCCTACCTGAACCCACCTGAAATCAAAACTAACTTTACTGCATGTCTTTAAAAACAGGCAAAACGTGGCTTCTCCAGTATGTTGCAAAGTGCAGCAGAGTTAGTGAGTGCTGTAGCATTAGCAAAGTAATTTTAAAGTTATATGTTGTCTAAATGAGTAATGATCTGCATGATCAAGATATGTGCCTGAGAGAATACTCAGTAGCATACAGCTCTTCATCTTCAGATAAAGAAGAGGAAAGATCTTACACTGATGCACACAGGTGCTCAGCTTTCTGACTCTGAGCATCTTTAAAATGTGTTAAATATATATTTACAATGTTTATGTACACTTCCAATCAAAAGTTTGGGCACAAACTTTTACATTTTTTTGTTTAATAATTAAAAAAAAAGGTTAATAAAAATTGTATATTGATATATATATATATATTTTTTTTTTATGTATGCTGTTAAATTACACAATACTGTCACATGTATGATCCCGTTCAGTTCCTGTTTGCCTTTATTTGGTTTAGTTTATGTTCTAGTTATTAGTTAATCATCGTTTATTCAGTTCACCTGTGTTGATCCATCTACTTGTTTGCTCCGTTGTTTCCACATCCTTATAAACCCTCAGTTTTGTTCTGTTTTTTGTTTCAGATTGATATTCTTTTAATGGAATATGTTGATGCTGAATTTATAGTTATAATTAAATAATCAATTAAGTTATAATTAAAATATTAGTTATGTTTACTCCCTCATTGTGTGATTTACTACAGCCATGCCCTGTGACAAAATCCGAGACCATAAACCAGGAAGATGAACTGGGCTGAGGTAGTGTTGCTTTCATCAATGAAAATTATGACTAAATATCGTCGCCAATGGACCTTTATCACGTGATTAAAACGAGACGAGATGCAACATAAATGCTGGTCATGTGACAATGACTATAATTAAATGTGTAATGCAAACCCGTTCCAAACCCGTGAGACCTCTGTTTATCTTCGGAACACAGTTTAAGATATTTTAGATTTACTCAGAGAGCTTTCTGTCCCTCCATTGAAACGGTGTGTACAGTATACCGTTCATGTCCAGAAAGGTAATAAAAACATCATCAAAGTAGTCCATGTGACATCAGAGGGTCAGTTAGAATTTGTTGAAGCATCAAAAATACATTTTGGTCCAAAAATAGCTAAAACTATGACTTTATTCAGCATTGTCTTCTCTTCCGTGTCTGTTGTGAGAGAGAGTTCAAAACAAAGCAGTTTGTGATATCCAGTTCGTGAATGAATCACTCGATGTAACCAGATCTTCTCGAACCAGTTCACCAAATCGAACTGAATCATTTTAATTTAAATGACTTAAGCTGTTAACTTATGAATGTGGCTGACACTCCCTCTGAGTTCAAACAAACCAATATCCCAGAGTAATTAATTTACACAAACAGTACACTGACTGAACTGCTGTGAAGAGAGAACTGAAGATGAACACCGAGCCGAGCCAGATAATGAACAAAAGATTGACTCAGGTCGTCGGTTCATAGTCTTGCTAAATATACTGTATACCAAATGTTAAATCTGCCTGACCCTTTTAAAGGTCAGAGTCAGACCTCAGATGTGTATCTGTGTATCGGTACTATTTGTTAGTGTTACTGTCACCAACCATGAATTATTCACTGTATTTTATTTTAGTTGAAAGTGTACACCATTAGCAACTGGCTCTTGATGAATTCTGTCACATCAGCACTGTGTGACTAAGTGAATTAGATCCAAACACCATCCAGGAAGATTGAAAATGGTCAATGACAGCTGGCCTTTCTAGATAGATAATTTATCTGTCAATCATCTCTGCAATTATACTAGCATTCACTCAAATGTGGGAGTGTAGAGTCAGACAAACTCAGTGCCTCCTTCTGAAAGGATCGTAAGCCCACCTCCACCGATGGAGGACAGGAGCCTTTGTTTCATTCACGCTTCACTTCACACAGCTTTTCCCAGGCTTGCCGCTTGCATGAATAGCTGGGCGTGTTTGCTGTAACCTTGGCCTTTTGAGTTCATAATTCATTCTGCCCAGCCAGAACATGAATGACACAAATGACTCATCATGATGAAATAATCAGACACTCTAAATGAAAACCCTTTTGAAATTAATTCATGAGGCCCTGCATCCCCTGCCCTCCAGTTTCTGATTAAATAAAATGAGAAAAATTGAAAGTGAAAACGAGGGGATTAAATATTAACCGCACACCAACTGACAGCGCAGACGCCTTGAACTTAAGGACGCTGATTTGCACTGCCTTCTTAGAGGAAATCCCAAATAAGTATGTTCCTGTAATCTTTTGATACGATAACTTCCACCATTCTCTTCAACAGATACTTTAAGATCTCTAATAATTTCCTACAATACATCCAGTACAGACTTTTTATATTTTATGGGATCAGTCAGTGCAAGATAACTTTGCACTTTGTTATGGCAGGGTTTTATCTACCTTTTTCTTTAGAAATAGTTCATTCATTTCAAGCTTTATATGACTGACTTTAATCTGTGGTGTATTTTTTTTTCTTTTCTTTTTTTTCATACATTGAAAGTCAGTGGTGTTCAGTGCTTTAGGGCCGGGACTTTAACGCGTTAATTGAGATTCATTAATTACACAAAAAATAACGCGTTAACTAAGATTAATTAATTACAGAAAAAAATTCCCGCATTTTTAATAACGTATTTTTGCACCGCGGAGCATTTCTCACTGGATGAGTTTCGGCGGGCTGATTATACTGAAGCACCAACTAGCGTTCGCATATCACTGCAGCACATCGACGAGCCTCAAGTATCATCTCAACGCAAAACATATAGCAGCTAGCGTGGACTTTACACTTTATGTTGAACTATGTATTATTGTGTTGGTGCAACTGGCAGTTTATGTTAAACTCTTTATTGTTTTGGCCAAGGTTATTGAGAGTTGGACTTAGTATGTTATGGCCTCTGAAGCAACAGAGAGATGTTTTCTAATAGTCAGTGTTTCCAATGTTCTGAATGTAATTGACAGTATTGTGTTTTACTTAAAAAACACTTTACAGAAGGTTCCAGCACCTATAAGCTACCTGAATTTCTGAAATGTACTATTTCTAAATTGTTTCTAAATATGCTATTGCTACACTTAATGGCAAAAATTGCACTGGTCTGCTAGACTTGGTTGAACAAAAATAAACAATATTTTGTTGCTTAAGCTTATGTATTCAGTCATTATTCAATGGTATACTATAAATCCATGTTAAAAAAAAAAACTTCTCACTGTTCTCAGGTCAAATATTTATATGCGATTAAAATGTGATTAATTTTGATTAATTAATTACAAAGCCTCTAATTTTTTTAATCGAGTCCCGGCCCTACTTTAGATATGTTATATATATATATATATATATATATATATATATATATATATATATATATATATATATATATATATATATATATATATATATATATATATACTGTTAAGAAATGATTGTGTGTTAAGCATCTGCGACGTACTTTCCGTTTAATTTGCAGCAGTTTGTGTGTTGGCTTGCTGAAGAGATACTCAGTTACACATCCGCTGCAATGCGTGTTACATAATGCTGTTATATCTGGTTGTAACATGTCATTTAGCCTATAACATGCTCTCTTATGTTTACATCTAGGGAGGAGATCCAGGTAACCACACACAGTATTAAGAACCCCACTTAAATTACTTTCACATTTTCATGACTTCAGCGGAAAAAAAAAAAGAAAAAAAAAACTTTTAATGAAAGAATGACTGATTCAGCAGATATTCTACTTCCGCTGGTTTGTTTTTCATTTTCAGAATCAATAAACTTGATATAATTTGAGAGTCCATACCGACAAGAAAAAATGACTTAATTTTCCCACTTGAGGAGAAACATTGGTTATTGTGCTTAATACAGATGGGAAAGATGTTAATGTATGCTGAAAAGGCCACAAATCCCATCAGCAAAACTGTGTGTTTATTTTCTTTATCATTTCTGTTTTTAGGGGCATTTTCTTAATGCTAGTCCACAGGGACCCATATAAAAGCCCGGCATTAATTCTCCCCTATCTTGTGATTTATATACACTCTAAATAAACACAGAGACAACCTACTGTAGATTTTAAACATGCCCATGCTCCTTTCACCATCCTTTGCTGTCATTGCACAATTCTATGCTTGAGTGTTCCTTTGGCAAATGATGTGGTACTTTTCACCAGGTCGAAACGGCATTAAAAAACGACCACCTGTCAATGTCACATAAAAAAAAAAAAAAAACTTGGTGCAAAAGTAGGACATAAACATAAACTATAAAAAAACTCTGCAAAGTTCCTTTAAAACTGCTGCTTTATTTTTTCATGTTAAAATACTTACTATCAGAGTCTAATGTGCAGAGACATTAAGTAAGTCATTAGTAGGCTGATTTCCCTGAAAAGTGTAAACACTGTGGCTCTGTGGTGTTTTCAACATTGCTCAGTTTCCAAGAGCATTACAGTCAGCTCTGGCAGAGACATGTGACTGGGAAAACAAGCAGTCCACTCGAAAAATCTCATGCCAATAAAAGCTGATATCTTCATGCACAGCTGTAAAGTTGAATGTCACAGTTCCTCAGGCACCATGAAAGATCTTATATATATAACAGCATATATAACAACCTGACCAATAAATCTTTAAAGTTTCAGTGAGATAAATATTTTCTCTAGAATATTTACTCCTGTTCTAGTTTATTGTGCAGAGGTAACTATAAGTAAGGTGTGACTAAATGTTTGTCCAAAGAATGGAAGACAATTAATTTAGTAATTGTAATTTAGTAATTGTAAATTTTTGCAGTTCACCTCAAATAAAATATTAGGGCTGCCCCCTAAAAGTCAATGACTACGTTTACATGCTGTTAAAATTTGGGTTATGGTCGGGTTAAGGTCACTATTTGGGTTTCTGAAACATTCGGGATAACCCGTTTACATGCGTGAGCAGAGAGAGTTACTCCTGTATACATGGAATGTGTAATCAGTCGCCAATATCCCGGTGTAAACAGCGACGCACGGTTAGCGTCTGGACGTAATACGCAATATGCGTCATTTTCAATTCTTCTTCCTGTATCCAAAGTGTAAGGGAAACAGGTCAATTTAGCTCAAAGGGAATCATTTAAGATTTTAAAGGGAATTTGAACAGAATCACTGTTTCACGGCTGTTCACGGAGACGCGCCTGCGATTCAGTGAACGAGCCGTTTAACATCAAATCTGCGCTGGATACTAATATCCAAACTATAGTGAAAACACTATCAATTAGCACAGTAACAAGATCGGCAGTTTAAGACATTAACTTGTAAGCACAAAACACAAGATACTTCTCTTTTCAATATGAATAAGGCTTTATTAGATAAATCTAAGACATATAAACTAATCTAACACATAAACGCACGCACACACACATTCACACAAGTTGCAGGAAGGTCGAAAGTTAGGGAAAGATGAGTTTAAGAGAATGGAAATATGGAATCCCAAGTTAACAGCAATACGTTAAATTGCATAGACATGAACAACCATCAATCACGTAATTAGCGCTCGCATTGAGTTCCTCAATGGGGTTAAAATTATATTAGATACACCAGCACAACAAATATCTGGGAATACGTTGCCTTCGTTTGCTGTGAAAGGGACTCCAGTTGAAAGGGGTATCCCGGTGTCGCTGATTGGCTGGAAGTTCAGTTGGCTGAAGTGACGTCTTGGGGAGCCCGTCCGTGCTTGGGCGTTGGCTGAAGCTGGAGTTGTGTGGCTGGTCGGAGTTAAAACGAGCAGACGAGGTCGACGTTACAAAACTTAACTCAGAACACGAAACTCTCAAACGGAAAAGAAAAGAAATAAAGTTTGACGAGACTAGGTTGTGTTCCTTCTCATTGTGGCATAAGTAGCAGCAGGCAGGCACGCTGGAACCGCGCTCGAAGAACCATGATGACTAACCACATGGCTAGATGCTACAAGCTAAAGCTAGGTAGCAAAGCTACAAGCTAAGAGCAGGCATGACTGATAGCACGAGCAAGGCTGGAACTAAAAGCAGACTAAAAGCCGACATGGCTAATAGCAGCAGGCAGACTAGAACTAAAAGCAGACTAAAAGCAAGGCATGACTAAAGGCAAAATTTCATGGGGTCCAAAGTATTTAAAACTTCCTTGTTGGCCACCCCTCAAATGTTGCCTTGACCAATCAGATATGTTCTTTGGGTGGGTATCATAAATCATTTGTTTATCTTACCAAGCATGTGGTTCTTGCCTCACAGGGTCTAATTTTGGACATGATTCCTATAACATGATTATGATATATTTTACAAATAAATGATTGTCAGGACAATATCAAGCAAGAAAATGCGATTATTTGAATACTAGACATGACTAGGTATCCTATAGTTATCAAAAGACATACACAATAAGTGATTATACATGATAGTCAAATGTGTGGGTTACACGTAAATGAATATGGAGTTAAGCAATGGAATGATTCATTCATAAGTCTTTTTTGAGTTCATTCTGGTCCATATATAATGTATAAAAAGGGTTTCTTTGCCATTCTCTGGCAAAGGACTTTTCTGTGAAGACAAAGGTTTAAAGCCCTTCCCCCTTAGGAATTTCAGTCTGGTTTCACTGGCTGGGGGGGGAAGTCAATGCAAGTATTTAACTTGATCTCCTGGGTTTACATGTGATGTCCAGCGTTGCATTCCAATCACGAACAATAAATTTGACAATCTCTTCTTCGAATTAAAATTGTCAATAATTGTTCTATTGGTGTTAATGTTGAAAGCTGTTGTGTGAACAAGTTGGTTGGTTGGTTATCTTGCTTGGTTCCTGTGGCACTAGAACTGATTTATGACTTCCTTGAGGAATTCAGCTCATGTTTCAATGCACACAGCTCTGATAGACTCTTTGATTTGTCTGATTTGACTCATTTCTGCTACAAAAGACTCAAAAGACCAAGATTCCTTGCGAATAGAACATGCGCAGAACACACATTTTGATGGGGATATGCCGAAACGTGTTTACAAGACCAAATATTCGGGTTAGAAAAGGGGTACCCCAGGTATAATATCCCGGTTTAAGTTTTATTGCTAATATCCCGATTTTGAACGGGTTATTGGCTGCATGTAAACGTAGTCAATGAGAAAAGGCTTAGTTTGCCTACTTTTAATTAGTCAGTTGATTGAAGAAAAAAAAAAGCTCAGGAAGTAGAAAAGTCACACAGTCTGTGATGGACATATCATTAACACAGCTGCTATTGTATTTATTTGTTTTTATATAATGTGCCGGTCAACTTGACAACTGCCCCTTGCACAGTACCACATATGGTAGTATAATCCATTTAAGTCTCACTTTATATTCGATGGCTTTAACTACTATGTACTTACATTTAAATAAAAAATTTGATACAATTGTCACAATCCCTGCCTGTCTTGTTCACCTCATATTTCCCTGCCATGCTGCCACCTTGTTAGTTGCCATGGACACTGATTAACCACGCCCCCTTTGTTACCTTATTATCTTGTTTGCACCTGTGTATAAAGCTGTGTGTCTCTCAGTCTGTCTCTGTGAGTCGTTCTGGATGTTAATGTTTTTCTTTTTGCCTTGTTTTTCCTGCTTTGTTTTGTTTGGACTGATTACCTGTGTTTTGGATTTTGCTCTTGGATTACCCTTTGAATAAACTTCTTTATTTGGATCTGCTCTCTTGCCTGCTCTTTGCCTGTCCTGCCCAGCATCCAATCATAACGACCATGCACATATTGTGTACATACTGTACTTGTTTTTGCGAAACCCCTTGGGAACCCCTTGCAGAATCTGTGAAAATGTCAATATTTTTTATAAAATAAGAGAGATCATACAAAATACATGTTATTTTTTATTTAGTACTGTCCTGAGTAAGATATTTTACATAAAAGATGTTTACAAGGAGCCAAAAAAAAAAAAAAGTTCGGGGACCCTTGGTTTCCTCCAAGTTTCAGCTTCCAAGTAAACTGAAGTCCTCTAAATATTTGTTAAGAGAACTTTGACTTTTGATGAAAAGCAAGCGTGAGAGCATTTGTCCGTAATGTAATCCACAGTCATTGCTCTCAGCTGTGCTTTTTTAAGACAAAGCTCCAGATGACACATCTCACATCCGCATCGCATCAGAGATTTGCATTGTGTCACACTAGAGTATCTGCTGTGTTGTAGGCATGCATAATGTATTGCATCTCTTTCACGAGTACCCACTACATGCACTGAAAGAGACCTGTTTCTGTGAAAGCTCAGTTGTTTTTCCATGCATTTCAACATCTACTTCTGTTAAGTGCCTTTGCCTTTATATCGCAGCATCCCTTTATTCTCACAATCACATAATTCCAGGCACAGACAGAAAGTTTTAAATTGCAAACGTACTGAGAAAAAACTTTAATCTGGAATGCAAACATCTCAATCTTAATGTTATATAAATATATATTAGATTGACTTGTTTGAGATGTTTGCATTCCAATAGAGATTAAAAAATTTTCTCAACACACACACACACACACACACACACACACACACATATATATATATATATATATATATATATATATATATATATATACACACACACACAGGTGCTGGTCATATAATTAGAATATCATCAAAAAGTTGATTTACTTCTCTAATTCCATTCAAAAAGTGGTCCTTAAACAAGGTACAGGTAGCTTTGGCACTATGTGCAGGTGCCAAGTCCTGTTGAAAAATGAAATCTGTGTCTCCATAAAGCTGGTCAGCAGCGGAAAGCATGAAGTGCTCTAAAACTTCCTGGTATACAGCTGCATTGACCTTGGACCTCAGGAAACACAGTGGACCAACACCAGCAGATGACATGGCACCCCAAGCCATCACTGACTGACCTCAAGCAATGTGGTTTGTGTGCCTCTCCTCTCTTCCTCCAAACTTTGGGACCCTGATATCCAAAGGGAATCCAAGATTTACTTTGACCAGAGAAGTGATATATAAGAAGCCATGGTGGTTCTTGAAGCACTCCAGCTGCAGTCCAGTCTTTGTGAATCTCCACCACATTTTTGAATGGGTTTTATTTTCACAATCCTCTCCAGGGAGCGGTTATCCCTATTGCTTGTACACTTTTTTTCTATCACATCTTTTCCTTCCCTTCACCTCTCTATTAATGTGCTTGGACACAGAGCTCTGTGAACAGCCAGCCTCTTTTGCAATGACCTTTTGTGTCTTGCCCTCCTTGTGCAAGATGTCAATGGTCGTCTTTTGGACAACTGTCAAGTCAGCAGTCTTCCCCATGATTGTGTAGCCTACAGAATTAGACTGAGAGACCATTTAAAGGCTTTGCAGGTGTTTTGAGTTAATTAGCTGATTAGAGTGTGGCACCAGGTGTCTTCAATATTGAACCATTTCACAATATTCAAATTTTCTGAGATACTGAATTTGGGATTTTCCTTAGTTGTCAGTTATAAACAACACAATTTAAAGAAATAAACATTTAAAATATATCAGTCTGTATGTAATGAATGAATATAATATACAAGTTTCACTTTTTGAATGGAATTGGTGAAATCACCTTTTTGATGATATTCTAATTATATGACCAGCACCTGTATATATAAAATATTTCTCATATTGCAGGTCAGATCACAATATTTTTCAATTGAGATATTGTCACAGAGAAAAACATTTTAGGTCATTTTCCTCCTTAAAAATCTTTAAAGATTTACATTTTGTCATCATCAATGATATTAGTATTTATATACTATTTATTTTTTTAATTGGATATTTATTTTTGTATTTTTTTTATTTACTTTTTTAATTAAATGAAGTGGTAGTAATTCTGCATTGCTAGTATTTTTGTATTGTATTAATAATTCTGACATGTGCTTTTGTCATTTCTTTTTTTTATTTCTATATACCTTTTTATATATCCATTAATTCATTCAATTGATGTTTTTTTTTTCTTGTTTTTCTTTTTCTTTTTTAACCTAGACAAGTCTAAGTTTTAAGATTTTCATCTAACATTTATATTTTAATTTATTTCAGCTTAATTTCAATTACCGAAAAGTAAAGCTGCTCATCTATCCATTTACAGTCCTGTTCAAATCATATCTGTAGGGGTTACATCACAATTTTAATTTTAATTTTAATTTTTAATTTATTTATTTGTTTGTTAGTTTGCATAAGAATAGTGTGCATAAGAAAAAAAACATCTTTCCTAACAACACTAGTGACTGAATAGTATGGGCATGTTCTACATATTCTGAGGCACATTAATAGTAATGAAGATGTTCCTTGACATAAATGGCACAGAATTAGAAACTGCTGTTTAACATGCTTAAATATGAAATTCATGTCCTTTGAGGTGCTAGTCTAGTGTTGTAACTGAGCTTGATGACTATATCACTCCTGACAGCTTGCGTGGGTTAGCAGGTCAGCCATGTGTTCAGTAAACAGCCATGTCTAGATGTGAATGCTGTAACCTAACCATGAAGGGATTCTTACTTGAATAAGGTCAGATTTGTACTTCATTGTACATCATATTGAAATACAGCCTTGAAACATATTTACTGTAATTATACTCTAAGCTCATTACAAAGACTGTAATGGCACATATAGCCACACACATGACTCAGTAATTATGCAAACACTTTCAAATAGCCAAACCACGTATAAAGGGTATGTTTGGACACTTGCTGTTCATTTTATCTGTCAAAGGGGCAACAGAAGGCAAACAACACACAAGTTGCCCTCTACTGTGCAAAGTATGTCATGATACACTACTACAATATCTAATGGAATTAAATCACATTATGTGCACTCATGTGGGATTACATATGGATTACTCAAGAAAATGTGCAGTGGATTCAAGTCATCAATTTATAGACAGACATCTCTGTGGGACATTTCATTAGCATAGTTCCAGGCTGAGGTGGTGTCTCTCTGGAGATTCTGTTTTAAAGCTTAATTTTCCATTTTACTACATATCTTTAGAAGAAAGGGAGGTGATTTTATTATTGTGTGCATCTGTGTAAGAAGAACATTATATCTGTCAGGCTCATTTCAGTATCTTGTAATATCCTGGATAAAACATAAGTTATTGGGGAGTATAAATGTAAACCTAATGCACTCTAACATAATATTCAACTAGTTTTCATCATGCTCGGCTAGTGAAACAATATTTTAGCTCTGAAAAAAGACACCTGTCACAAGCTGCGTTTTGCATTCTACACAGTACCATCATAATTAAAATGCCTCCTAGCAAATCATGCGTATTTACAGGGTTTGTGAGTGTAGATACATATTTCATGATTGCATGTGTGTGAACATCTGCGTGTGTATATATATGACCTTAGGTCAGCATTTAACCTCAAGCAAAGTGGAAGGTTGAAGCCTTTCGAAGGCAAGTCAAAATGTTTCATGGCGTCGTAAAGACCTCTGCATCCAATTTCTTAAGGTTTTTTTTTTGTTTGTTTGTTTGAGGCCAAAGTTTAGTTTTTTTTTTTTTTTTGCCCCAAAAAAAAGTCATACAGAAAGTCATGACAATGTGTCCTCACACCAGTGTAGTGTAAAAAAAAATGTGACAGCCAGATATGACAAGATTAAAAACATTAATGTTTCTGCTCTGTTTGTATTCATAAAGAAATATGCTAGAGAGTAAAAGCCTGTTTACTCCAATAATTATAACTATAAAGATAACAATAAAGATATAGTTGTAAAAATCATTCTCAATATTGAAGAATAGCAAAGTCCACACTCTTACGATAAAGACACAGAGAAATTATATCATTGGAATCACTTTAAGATTTTTTTTTTTTTTCAGCTTATGAACAATAAAAATATTGACAGCCAATCAATCCTGCTATCACAAGCTCGAGAACTAGAAGAGTTAGACGAGCATGCATTGAGAATAAACAGACAATATTGTCCACTGGTGTGGATGCTAAAATAGTTATCTTTATAATTTATAATCTTTATAGCTATCTTTCTTGGTGTGAATATCCCTTAATCTTTATATATATATATATATATATATATATATATTTTTTTTTTTTTTTTTTTTTTTCACAGTGCTTTAAATTACTTTTTTTTCCACATCAAATTCATAAACCATAATGGCAAAGCATAAAACTGAAAATGTCACAACTTAAAAAAAAAATAAATAAAAATAAAAATAAAAAAAAAGATTACAATTAAAAAAGTACATTGCATAAGTATTCAAACCTTTAACGCAGTACTTAGCTGAAGTACCTTTATAGCCTCAAGTATTTTGGGGTATGATGTGAAAAGCTTTGCACATCAGCATTTGGCAATTATCTGCCATTCTTCACCTCAATGGTTCACCTCTCAAACTCTGTCTGGTTGAATGGGGGCTGACACACATTTTCATGTTTCTCCAGAAATATTTAATTGAGTTCAACCCCAGGCTGTTGCTGGGCCACTCAAGGACATTCACAGTGTTGTCTATAAGCCACTCTTTTTGTGTGCAAAGGGTCACTATCATGTTTGAAGGTAAACCTTTTGCCCAGTCTGAGGTTCTGGATGCTTTGGACTGGGTATTTTATAGGCTAGCTCTATATTTTGGTGCATTGAGCATTTCATTTATACTTATGAGTCCATACCACTAAAAAACAGCCCCACAGCATGAGGCTTCTACCAGCACACTTTACTTTATGGATGGTACACTGCAGGTGATGAGCACTGCCTGGTTTCCTTCAAACATGATGCTTGGAAATGAGGTTCATCGGACCAGAGAATCTTGTTTCTTGCAGTCTGAGGGTCCTTTATTTTTATTTATTTTTTTATTTTTTTGTGCAAATTCCAAGTGTGTTATCATGTGTCTTGACTGAGGAGAGGGTTGAGTCTGGCCACACCGGCATAAAGCACCATTTGGTGGAGTGTTGCATCAATGTTTGTCCTTCTGTAGGCTATCTCATATCTCTACGTATGATCATGGAGCTTAACTAGAGTAACCATCAGCTAGTCTAACTAAAACCCTTCTCCAGGAGGCCAGCTCTAGGAAGAGTCCTGGTTGTTCCTTTATGGACAACGAAGGCTACATTTATCTCTGAACCTTCAATGCAGCATTTTCTTCTGGACTCTTTCCCATATGTGTGGATTGCTGCAGTACTATCTCTGAGCTCTACAGGGAAAAAAAAACTAAAAAAAAAACAAAAAAATTTGAAAATAGACAATTTTGTTTTGTTTGTTTTTTGTTTTTACCTCCGGCCTTGTTCTTTGCTCTAATATGCAATTTCAGCAGTTAGACCTTTTTTTAAGACATGCATGCCTTTAACTGAATCATACACATTCAATTGAATTTGCCACAGGTTAGTGTCACTCAAAGTGTGGTAACATTTACAAGTAAAATGAATGCTCCTGAGTTAAATTTCAACTGTCCCAGATAAGGATATTTATGCAATGGAATCATTTCAGTATTTTATCTTTAAAAAATTTGCAAAGATGTGAAAAGCATTTTATTTACTTTGTTATAATGGTGGATGGAGTGTACATTGATATGGGGGAAAACGTTATTTAAAGCAGTTTTAGATAAGGCTGCAACATAACAAAACCTGAAAAAAAAAAAGAATAATAAAGGGCTTTGAATACTTTTGAATACAAGGCACAGTATACTAATAAAGGTATTTGTAAAGGTAATCTTCACATTTTAAACAGATATTAAAATATAATTTTAAAATAACTTTCAAATAACTTTCATCATGATTTGTTGTTCCTTTTTTTTTTTTTTGGTGAAAATGGTCTTTCTTGCTAGAAACAAATCTTGCTGGAAACAATAAAAATGTTTTATCAAATCATGTTTGACTAGCAAGTACTGCTGTAGTTAAGTTCTCGAAAAAATATTGTTTCGTACTGTCCGTCTAAGCTGTCCCTCTTTGCCCCTTTATCTTCTACCCCTGTGTATATATGTTTCTCACACCATATGCTTGAACCCAGCACGCTAGCTTTGCTATCTCATAAACTGTGACTAAAGAGATGTGTTCGGAGGTGCACCTCGTGGTTTATTTACTTTTATTTTGATGATTTACAGCGTTGAAAGTTCCAGAGTGGCTGCATGCTGCGATAGCGGCCCGGCACTCAGGGTCGCGCTTCAGAATGTTAAACTGTATGCAAATTGATGGCAATATTTGCCAGCGAGGCTCATAATGGGATAGTTGATGGCTTAAATAAATAGCAATCATATACTGTACACACACACATATATACTGTATATACACACACCCAAACCTGGCAGGTCTGGTGTGGTGAAAGGGAAATAAAGGTGACATGCTGCAAGGAGGCGCGCTCCAGCGAAACGAGTAACATGTTTTTTCCTTAAGTTATTTATCGCCAGAGTGCTTTTGGAAAGAAAGAAAATAAATAAATAAAATGAACAGCACTCATCAGAAGCTACAATCTCCAGCTCTCAAGGTGCTGCAGAGATTTAAGGCTTTACAAGGTAGTAATGTATAAACCTTTGAATGTTCAACACCATTAGTTTCAAAGGGCTTATTTGAAGTTGCTTTAACTGCTGAGGAACGACGAAAGAGAGAGGTACATTTTCAGGTGGCTCTGAAGAAGCCAGAGTTTTCAAAACAGGAGAGAGAAAAAAAAAAAAAACAAGAATTTTTAATAACCTTATTTCACCCTTTTTTTCAAGAACATTTCAGACCAAAGACGTTTTTGTCTTTTGAACTTTTTTGTTGTGTATAAACCATGGAAAGACTACAGAGATTTACATCTTATCAACAATAACAACATAAATCTGGGACTGTTTGAAGTTTTCCTCAAATCTGCTAATTTGATAAAAATTATCTCTCTCTCTCTCTCTCTCTCTCTCTCTCTTAAAGATCGTGTTTGTAGTTTCTGTGCTACAAGCAAGATTAAACAGAACTGCAAAAACAAAACAAAAAACAAAAAATTTAGTAGCTTTTATTTTTTAATTTTGCGTTTCATTTTAGTTTAAGCTTTAATAATTTGAATTGCCTATTTATTTATTTTTATATACTGTATATATTTCAGCATATAGTTAATTTATTTTTTATTTTAGTTATTTTAGTACTCTCCAAGGCAATTTTTACCTTTTTTATTTCCACTTAATTTTTTTTCACTTAATAGTTTTACTTTATTTCGGTTTACTTTCAATTACTGAAAGCAATTCTTTAATAATTTTGCTTTTAATTTAACAATATCAGCACTTCCGGGAGCATTTTCTTAACATGTAATAATATTAATTATGTTTTGATTATATATTAATTCATCAAATGATTAATGTCTGTATTATTATTATGATCGTACGTCTTAATACAAGGATTTGTTCAGTGTTAATAAATAAAATTCAGCTGGCAAGTGCTTGGATCCCATCAGTCAAATTGTTTGGAAAGAAACCCTGTGACATTCATGGCCTTCTTCAGCCTCTCTAGTAGAGTATGTTGACAAGATGTGTACGCACTCATCCTCAGCTATATTTACAAGGCTTCTAACAGCCTTGAAGGGATCTTGACTGTTTCATGGCGACTTGTGCCACTTGGGAATCCACTTCAATCGGAGTGTCCTGGTTGCTTAGATCCTGCCAATGGGAAACAGAGTCCAAGCACACATCAAAGTTATTTGTCACTTTAATTAAACATCTACAATACCTTGAACAGATGACATTTGCATGCAATTTCTGTTGAATAACAAATTGTATGTAGTTACTACTTAAATATGAAACAAGTTTTTTTTTTTTTTTCTTTCATGCACAAACATCTTAGAATCTTCCAAGAGACACATTCCCTCTGTACTAGCTTTTTGTCTCCCTCATACATGCATTGTCTCTGACTGTTTCTGTCTCTCAGTAGGTGCTAGTTCACAGCGAGGGGTTGAGAGGAGTGTGTAGCCCCTGGTCTGCTGCTGAATCAAAAGCAAGCAGTGAGAAACCTGCTGGAAATGGGGCATGCTGATTTGATGTGCGTGGCAGGGCGGCTTTGAACCCCAGTTTCTGGGTGTGTAGATAAAAGCTACATTACCGTCCTGCTCATTTCCTAAAGATCAACATCCTGCAGCCACAGAGAATGGCGTGCAATCAGCCTGGGCTAAAGCACCCACATGCCACGAATCTATACTCCTTGCCAATCATACCTGATAACAGTAGCCTGATCTCTTGCAGCCCTGCCTCCTATTAATGTCCTGACTACTGCCGGTCACATTTCACCGCAGATCATTACCAGTGCAGGACTGAACATTTTTCATCAACGTGGCCTATGGCAGGGATTCTTAAACTTATTTTAGTCAGCTGAACCCCTTTAACCTAAAATATTTAGTTAAAAATATATCCCCTGAGGTTTTAAATAAATATTTCAATAATTCAGCATCAATTGTGAATGTTCACGGTCCCAATTTAGGTTAATGTTCATAAGACATGCAGGCAGACAAATTAAATATTTCATCTTCATTTATTAATGTATTTATTTATCCTCCTTATGATTTAATCAGTCAGATTTTCATCAACTTACAAACCCCTTGCTGTTCCCTCACAAACCTATTATACAACTTATTATATAAACTTATACGAAATTTATTGAAAAGTTTACTCTGGTACAAGCATCATTAATGGGGTATCATTTTTAACGTAATTTGTAAAAGTCGGTTGTATACTTTTTATTGATACTAATATATGTGTGTGTGTGTGTGTGTGTGTGTGTGTGAGAGAGAGAGAGAGAGAGAGAGAGAGAGAGAAAGGGGATTAAAAATGTATCAAATAATGAAAAATTAACACAAAGGCAAAAGTAACTATTTGTGAAAAAAAAAATGACTACTGGACTTTATTTGGATCAGTTTTTCCCATATCTGCATTGTGTACATTGACACAGTGCCCAGTTTTTGTTAAAGGGGGGGTGAAATGCTATTTCATGCATTCTGAGTTTTTTACACTGTTAAAGAGTTGGATTCCCATGCTAAACATGGACAAAGTTTCAAAAATTAAGTTGTACATTTGAAGGAGTATTTTTGTTCCCAAAATACTCCTTCCGGTTCGTCACAAGTTTCGGAAAGTTTTTTTTGAGTATGGCTCTGTGTGACGTTAGATGGAGCAGAATTTCCTTATATGGGTCCTAGGGCACGTCTGCCGGAAGAGCGCGCGCTCCCGTATAGCGAGGCTGAGCACAGACATTTCACTGATCAGAGCGATTCACTGATCAGAGCGAGAGCGTCGCGAAAAGTCACAAAAGAAGTGTGTTTTGGTTGCCAGGGCAAGACAACCCTGCACAGATTACCAAAAAAAAAACAGCATTAATGGACCAGTGGATGGAGTTTATTTTTACAGAGCATCAACGGAGTTGTGCAAGTGTTTTTGTTTGTTCCCTGCATTTCGAAGATGCTTGTTCACAAGGCCCAGTTTGACGACGGATTTTCGTATCATTTATTTCTTAAGGATGATGCAATCCCAAGGAAAAAGGGTCACGATCGTGTGTTGGAACCGCAGGCGGTGAGTAAAACTGATTCAAATATCTCTGCCTCCTTGTTAGTGCGTCCCCTCCCATGCCGGAGACCCGGGTTCGAGCCCTGCTCGGAGCGAGTCGTTGCTGCTGCTGCTCTCGTTCAGTTTCAGCCTCGGGATCTGATTCTGGATCATAAATAAATTACTGAAACTGACTGTTAGCCATGGTTTGTTTTGGATGATGGGTTTTCCCTCACGGTAATGTCAGAGCCTTTAATATGTTTTTCAACGGCTCTGGGTAATGTCACAGCTTCCACATGCTCTCAACGCAAAAGCCTATTCGCGCTCGTGATTCTTTAGCTCCGCCCACACGTCACGCCTTCAGTCGGTCGTGTTTTTCCAGGAAAAATCGGTACAGACTATCTTTCTCTTATGAATATAATAAAACTAAAGACTTTTTGGATTTATGAAGGATGCAGTACTACTCTATATGTACTCAAGATTAACAGGATATTGAGTGAAAACGAGCATTTCACCCCCCCTTTAAGTTAATTATCATTATCATTATAAACACTGTATAATTTATAGATTATAATCAGTGATTATAGCTAGTCCAAAATTAGCATCTGATTCACAAATTATTTTAATTTCATGTTTTAAGCCGCTGTTTGCAGAGGCACACAAAAAGAATGTTGAAGAAATGTCACCTGACACCATAAAAAAAGAAACTTTACAATCCAAATGAAATATAATTTGGAATTATTTTATAGTTGTAATATGATACTGCATGCTTATTATGTAGATGGTGGAACACCTAATAAACAATGCAAGTCACTAACCTGAGAAACTGAGAATGCTATGATCATCAAGATGATGTAAATAGAGGTTTATTCTGCAACATGGCCAGCTTTGTTGATTATAATGAGAGTTCAGAAGTCAGGGCTCAGTAGTCACTGTGTGTGAACTTACAGCCTCAGTGATAATGCCATATTCACATTGCTTTCTTTTGGTTAACGATTTATTCAATAAGAAGGCCAGCATGAAATTGACTGTTTAGGTACCGTTTTGATTTGCAGTTGCATAAAATGGCAAAAGTAATTCAGGATCAGTTTTCAACTTGTTTTAGATAAGGCCAAAAAATACAATATGCGGTTTTTCTTTGTATGAAACACATTTTTGGGTTTGTATCTTTACACACCAGCTCATAATCTTTAGGGGGTTGGTTGTGGTTGACTTTTCCAGCTGGCTTCAGCTCATAGAATTATTTTAGCATAAAATGTTCTGATTAATCCTTAACAGCACAGTATTTTTGACACTTTTGCTTTTCCCTTTCTGCAGCTTAGCATTGCTCACATATCCATAGAAGTGTAAGATTGGGCTCTTTATAAATTTAAATCCTTATATTCTTATGTATCATTACAGTAATATTTCCCTAAGCGGTAACTCCAAACTTTAAATTTAGAGAGCCTCCTGTAGCTGTGTTCAGTCTAATTTATATAAAGTCTCAGACTCATTATTTTGTACATTAATTTGCTTTAGCAGGCTCCAGGCCAGGGTTTCTGCACCAGTATGAGCACTAAACTTTTTCCCTAAACTGTAGAGATTTTTTGTTTCTTCATTTATCATGCTTTCTCCTTTAACATATTTGCTTCAGGATATCAGAAGTACTGTAGGTTACAAACCTCTGCTATATCTCTTTCTTATCTTCACTAAAATGTATATTTCATTGCACTCCCATCCAGCTTCTACCATTATCTTCTTTTTGAAGAAATGTTGAAAATGGAAATGTGTTTTTTTTAGTTGATTGCCTCGATTTTGAACAAATGTTCTCACCAAGAACTCTTACAGATGTTGGTTTTGTTTGTATGATTATTTTTCATTTCACAGATGTGCTTAGGTATGAAGATAATAAGTCAAAATTTCAACCTCATTTTATTTAGGAACTAAATGTTCATTATTCAGAAAAGAGACAGAAAAATCAATCCTGCTTGAAGGATGCATGTACTTTTTATGTAAAATCTCAAATCTGATAAACATTTAACTCGTTTAGCTGCCTGATACCAGTCTACCAAACCACTAAAAGTGTTTATCATCTTAATTTTGTTGTTTTACAGTGTCATTGAGTTCCTTAAAAAAAGAACAAAAGGTCTACTTGAATAAGTTCACATGTATTTGTATATACCTGGAGTTCTGAAAGAATGTTTTATGGAGTGATGTGACCAAATAGGAACTTTTTGTTTAGATCAGTGGTATGTCTGATTCAAAAAATGTTATGAGCAGGACACCATTTCTATGGTCAAACATGGAGGTGACTTTTTCAAGTGCGGAATTGGTCACAATTGCAGTAGAGAGGTGAAATAAGCTTCTAAGCACTTATAGGCAGTGTCTAATGGTTATAAACTGTAAAAGATTCTGCACAAAATGTGACTTTTAGGGGTTGAATAATTTTGTGCATGAATGTTTGGAGCCAATAATATTTATTGATTGGATGGAAGAATGGATTGATTTAATTCTATTAGTGATTGATTCTTAGTGACTTACTGGTATAGAGTCAGCTGAAAGAAGCTTGTTGAGTACTGACATTTGCTTAAACTGAAGTCATAAATCTCTAATGTTTACATAACAGATATAGGAAGCAGTGCCCTTTAAATAGGACATTCCCTGATCTTAAGGTCTGATAACCCTAGATTGTTGATGTGGGCCAACTTGCTCACTTGGACTTGTTTGCTGAAATTAAAATTGCTAAAAGTTTGTGTGGAGCAGAGAATACACAGCCTGTGGGACATATGTATGTGAGTCATCTAAAAACTTTCTTTAATAAGACAGCTCTTCTCGGTGGACCCCCTGCAGAAATAGAGTTGTCAGATACCTTATTGAGTGCTGAAATGCTTGGCACTTACCACACAAGGCTGAAATGATACGGGAAGCCACTAGGATAGATGGGGCACATTTTTGAACAGTTTTCAGTGTTGCTGGGAGCCTTGAATTGTGCAGATCCATCATTATTGTGGTATGCAGTACTTTTAGAGAAGCCGCTGTCTTTTCCGGCTGGTGAATTAGCAGGGATCTGAAATGCAGAATAAACAGACTGTGGTGACTTGGGAAATGTAGATTTGACATTACAATTGATGGCCTTTTTTTGTCTGACTCAAATGGAGTTTTTTCCATCGTTAAAGTCTCAGTTGTTTAGATCTTGCACACTTGGATACCTCCATTTGTTTCCAGGCTGTCAGAGTACTGCACTACTAAAGATGAAGCCCTTTTATTCAAACTACATTCAGAAATATAACGATGCATTTAACAATACAAATGGCTGGGGATGAACATGACATGTATTTGTGTTATAATTTCACTGAGGAGATGCTGACAATGTTTACGATGCAAAAAAACTGTACAAATTATAAACATCCAATATATGTTATGTTTATATGTATATTTCTATTATATTCTTCTGTTATATTTCTGATATATTTTCAGTGAGGGCGCTCAACAGAGAATAATGATATGAATGTAATAGAGACGGATAAAACTGTCAACATTTGAACATGTTAACTATATATTATCTCATTATATATACAAACATAGTTAGAGAATATATCTTGAATTAAGTTTTGAATCATAATTTACATGCCTTTTTTAAATACTCTTCAAATTTTGCAAAACCGTCACCAGAATTATTATTATTTTTGATCCATCATATGATGAACTAAATGGATGCCAGATTGGTCTTTATTCAAAAGATATTTTGAAAGCTCACACTTCTGATGTCATTTCAAAGATAGCACAATCATCAGCCTTTTTTTCTCTCTTTTCTCCTGTTTCTCTACAGGTGGTGAGGTGCCCTACACGACTTTGGCTACAAGGATGATGATGGGGGTTTGGTGGCTCTTTGCTCTGATAGTCATCTCCTCCTACACGGCAAATCTGGCTGCTTTCCTCACCATCTCTCGCATCGAGAACTCCATTCAGTGAGTGCACACATTTATTCAAAGTGTCACTCTTGCAGCTAGCATCAAACACTGTAATCATCCACACAATAACAAAACAACAACTTTCTTTAGCTTTCGATCTTCGTCTCAGATAAATATGTTGTTGTGTAGTTTAAGCTTCACTAACAAAGATAGGATTTTCTGACTTTTGTTGTGTTTGGATAGGAATGCTATTAATTGAGCAGCATTCCTTCACTAAAAATGTCTGTCCTGTTCTTAGGCTACAAAAATGTGTGTAAAATAGTCCAAAGGTGTTTTCAGTTCAACTGACAGACTGTATGTACTGTATATAAATACTCACGAGATCTCAATACAGTTTCTACAGTATAAAACCATTATGCCTATGGGATGTCCCCACTTTACACAAAAAGAAACGAGTGTGTGTGTAGAAAATCTCCTGAGGGCATGCAAACTCTGTTTTAATTTCCTGTGGCACAAATTAGATCTATCATTCTAGTGAGAATGACGTCAGACGTCTCTACACCAGTGATTCATTTAACCGCCTGATTGAGTGCGCAGAGATGGACAGAAACGCTGCTTTTTCCATTTTGAAAAGGTGGTCTTTGAAGTGTATTTCTAAAATACATTTAATTAGTGATGTGGTGGTACAATTTAAAGCAGAACAGCTTCCAGTTATGAAGAAATAGGGCCTTCTATTATTAGCTTTCAGAAGTCAGGAATATGTCATTTCTATGAATAGTAGCACAAAAAAAACAAAAAACCTTTTTTATGTGACAGGTAGATGTATAATTGGTGACAAATCTTGTCAAGTATAAAAAAACAAATTCTGAATGTTGATATACTGTATACTAGCTATATCAATCAGTTAACTCATTTTAATTTTACCCCTGTAAAATCTATCATATGTAACAAAAGTAAAAAAAAAAAAAATGTATATGGACAAAAATTTAAATGAACTTCTTTTGCAATAATGTCTATTGTTATTTAAATGCTTAAAGAGCCACACAGATGGGATATCAAAAATTACCTGTATTACAGTGTATGATATAGCTGTCCATCAGTGTAAACAATGTGCAAAGTAATTAAACCAAAAAGTACACAATTTATAAAGTTATTGGCTTCTAAAGTAAAGAGTCGACTCTGAATCGCTGAAACGAGTCGTTATAGATTTCAAATCTTTTGCCCATCTCTATGTACGTCACTAGAACACTTTGCATAATAATCTCCGCCTACCGTTTTGAGAGAAACGGAACTCTGAACTGCCCCACCCCCCACACAGACGCTCTGGTTGGTATGAGAGCATCATGTCGAGGAGACGGTGTGTTTTTAATTGTAAAGGCAAGTTTGTTTTATTTTCACTGCCAAAGAATGAAGATCAGAAGAACCAATGGCTAAAATTCATTTTACCACAATACCAGAGCAGTACAACAAATCCTTGTTGTGTTCACAACATTTCACTGATGACTGCTTTTCTAATCTCGGTGAGTACAAGGCGGGATTTTCAAAGCGTTTGGCCATAAAAGAGGGTTCATTACAAACTTTATTTAGACCAACGAGCATCTCCGAATCACAACGCGAAGTATGGTTATGAAGTTATGTGTTTGTTTTCTCCCGAGAGTCTCCACGTCTCCCTTCACTATATCTAATATGACCACACCCCCGCGTAGAACGCGCTATTCAGATTCAAACTGAAGCGCGGCTTGAATACACCCACACAGGAGAAAAAGCAGCGAGACTGTTCAAGTTTTTTATTTTACTGTTTGCTTCGCGGTGAGAGGAATAAGACATAATTCACCCCAAACAGATGCTAACGCATCTGTTTGTGCGGAACAACCAATCAACCCTGACTATGTTAGTTGACCAATCAGAACACAGTATGCTACCGAAAGGTGGGGTTTAAGGAAACTGAATCTTTTGAACAGCTTCGCATGAACCGCTTGGGGATCTCTGAGAATTGAGGTAATTTTAAAATGATATTTTGACAAAATGACATTGTTTTTTAACCTTGGATGGATTTAAACCTAACGTACAGGACTTATAAACAGTGATAGGAAGCTTAGAATTTTCATCTTACTGGCTCTTTAAATGCTTTAATGATCAAATCTTTTTTTAGATTTTGTTGTGGGGTCGAAACATTAAATATAATTATGGAGAGTTGTACAAATAAACATTCCTAAAACCCCTAATACATCAAATTGTATTTTTATAATAATTGTATAATACATCAAAAAAGAAAAACAAAAAAAAATGTATGGATAATCAAGCAAACCTAAGTTGACTTAGTCCAGTAAAGTGATCCACTTTAAATATTGCTAACAATATACAAAGTTATTCTTACATTTGCTTATATATATATATATATGAACTATAAAAGATAAACTATAATAATCCTTTCCAGTCGCTGCCTTGACTCAGCCCACTATGAGATGTCACTAATCAAGTGCAGTAATTACACTTATCAGACTCACTATTGGCCAGCAGCCACAGAGTGAACTGTATTTTGTAATAACATGTACTCTGTGATTTCTAATGTCTTACATGTGGTTAATCAAATTCCGTGATGACTAGCAGTGATAGAGTTAATTGTGCTTGTAACGATCCTCGTCTCCGTCATATAACCATGTAGGCGATTTGGGGAGGGGGCGTTACTAGGGAAAATGAGAGTATTTAGGATTTATATTTTTCCGAGATCTCAGTTTGTTTATTTGTCTTTGCATTAGATTATCATTAATGAGCTTGTGCATAGATCGCTTGATTCTAGCTCTATGCACCTAATTAGGATTTCCATAAATTTAAATGTATTATCTTTTAATGTGTAGACGATGGCAGGGTCATTACAGAAATAATTACAGCCTAAACTCCACACCCAGGGGTCTGTTGTATTTAAAATACACAATTCAGTCAGGATGAGCTGAATGATTTATGAGACCAACTGGGTGTTGGGGTGAGTTCACAATTACATAGTTTTGTCTTGAGAGGAGATTCAGTGCTTAATAGATTAAAGTCGGTACAGTTTGTTTAGTATTATATGCTTTTGTTGCTGTGAGAATTTTAAGCCAGAAAGATAGGAGACCAAAAGGAGGCGCGTTAGTTCATCAGTCTCTTTTTATCGACTTTACTGATCCTAACCCAGTGTTAATTAAATCAGGGTGACATCAACTTATCGACAACTCTCACTTACCCCACATAGCTCTTAACCAGTAAACACAAAATCTATACATTCACTCGTTTATTTCATCTGGCTGGTCCTTGAGGAATTCAGATGAACGCTTTGTACTTATTTGATATCGAATGCATTTAGGTATGTGAAACTTTTTCAGCACGTCTGAATTCTGAGGTAAGTGTCAAAAGCACGTATCAATGCCCACTAATGTGGAAACAGATTTTTTTTTTTTTACTTTTGCACACGCTGGCTCAGATTCAGCTGTAAATGTTTAGAGAAAAGATTTATCATCTTGTGAGTGCTGAAAACATTTCAGATGGATGTTGTTTGTGCTGATTGCCATTGTTCTGAATAACTTGCGAGAACGTGCCAATGATTTCCTGGATGTAGTAAAGCTTAGTAAAAAAAAAAAAAAGAAACATCACTGATCACTTTTATCCCAAAACAGCATGAAAATTCAATTCAAAATGCCATCCAATTTGCCTTTTTGACAGAGAAAAGAAATAAAGATTGTACTGCAGCCTTAATGTTTAAATATGCATTACAATGTGCCCTTGTGAGGAAACGAACATTTTTGAATATTCATGCATTTTGTTAAATTGGTTTAAAAGTAAAAAAAAAAAAAATTGGTTACTGACCATTCGTGTCAGTTTTCAACATGGCTGTGAGATGCATCCATCTGTGAAGGTGAAGGAGGGCCAGGCTTCTCAAGCATTTTTTTTTTTTTTTGCTCTCTCAGTTTGCCAACTATGCCAGTTTGCCTGCGGTCTGGCTAGTCAGAGTCACTCTGTGCCATAGATGACAGTTTTCATGGGCAAAGCAAAGAGATCAGCTAAGCGGCCATAGCATTTGAATGCCGCCAGATGGTCACCTATAAAGGGTGTGAAAAAGCATATACCCAGTTAGATTGCTATTCTTGAGGCTAACTGAGTTTTGCAGGAACAAGAACACATTGCTGCATTACAAATGTTCCACTAGTGTTAAAAATTACTGAGATGAATTTAACTGCTGTCAAACTGAATCTATAAATATTGCAATCTAGGGCAATTCTACAGTACAACAGTCAGTCTACTTGTACAACCCTGACCCTGTTTGAAGACCTAATTTTCTGGCTTTTAGTGCATGATATTTAACTGTGAGGACACCTATATGCGAATGTACTCATAATCGTAGATGGATGCTTTTAAAATATGCAGTTTTTCTCTTTCAGGATAACAAATAAAATATTGAAGTCTCATCCTGCTCTATACAGCTTTTCTCTAGAATGCTAAAAAAATAACTGTCAAATTTTAAAATAAAATAAACAATTTGATTAACCAAGTATAAAAGAATAAACATTAAAGCATTAATTTAAAGTAATTTTTTTTTTTTATTTTATTTTATTTTTACTTTTGATCAGTTCAATGCATCCTTGCTGAATAAAATAATGAATTTCTTAAAAACATAATTCTTTCTGACCCCAAACTTTTAAACTGTAGTATATATATTGTTGCAAATCAATTATATTATAAGCACTACCTTAAAATTTATTATTATTATTATTATTATTACTCATTAAAAACATGTATTAATATTATTAGTAGTAGTATTAAATATACCATTCTCTGAACCGTGTTATCTGTGTCTTATGATTTGATATTCTTAATAAAATGAAGAAATTTAAAAAGACGTGTATTATGAGGTGGTTGACTATAACAAGCAGCAAATCATTTATGATTGTGTCATAACAAAAGCCTGTTAGCTTCTTTAAAAACTTTAAACCTTCTATTTTAATAAGAAATATGTCAGCACAGGAGTGAAAACTGCTTTTAGTGCTTCTATATTAGGTGCACAGTAGGTGCAGTGACCCACAGAGTAGAAAAATAAGACAAAGGACTTAGCATTGAAAGCACAATTTCACTGGACGGATCAGCATTTTTCAGTAGTCCTTCAGTGGTGTTTTATAGTACTTCAGGGTACTCACGGGGCATTTTTATGGCAATCCTCCATGCAAATGACACCCGACACATAACCACAATTCCTAGGGAGGGGTGAGGATTAAGTGCCAAGATTAATTGGGAGCAAAAAAAAGATTAACATTTGTGGGCAAGTTCATTAAACCTTCAAAGGGTGCTAGCGGAGTTGAGTACTAGAGGAAGACGACAGCTGTCTGGTGTAATAATATTTGATAAATTAGAGGTAAGTCCAACTATCTGCTGGAATCTCGGTGGCACCAACCCAAGCTTTCTGCTGTCATTGACTTGATGCTCAAATAGTACTATAGAGAATATTTATATCATGTACTAACATGTATCCTTATCAGTTTTCTAAATGAAGTGATACTTAATGAAATGCTTTGATGAACTGCAGTATTTTGATCATGGCGTGAGGGGAAACAGAGAAACCTTCATCTTTATTGTGTTTTCCAATTATTTGCTTAATATAAATATTACTGTGGGGGATTACTGTCTCTTGGTTGGCTAACTTTTAATTAGATGCAAGATATTAACACAAACTGCTGAATAAACAGTATTCGACATAATATAGCCTAAGTGGGTGAGCGTCTGTGTAACAAAGCTGCTTGATGTGTTTATACTCACTTACACTGGTACAATTAAGCTGAAACGTGTGGGTATTCATGCATCCACACTGTAGATTTTGCAAATAAGGTTTTAATCGTTAAATTATTACGCCCCCAGGCATCTGTCCAATAATGTTGTTTCTCAAAATTTCCGATTGTAATATGTTTCAATGTTCCCCTCCAGGTCCCTGCAGGATTTGGCTAAGCAGACAGACTTGCCGTACGGCACGGTTCTGGACTCGGCCGTCTACGACCAGGTTCGCAGTAAAAGCCTGAACCCTTTCGAGAGGGACCCGATGTACTCGCAGATGTGGAGGATGATCAACCGGACAGGAGGAGCCGAAAACAACGTCGAGGAATCGAAAGAAGGCATCAGGAAGGTAGGGTGCTCCGGGCGCTATGAATGCCGCCACCATTTATCTAATTATGGTGCTTAACTAAGCAACGGTTTGTGAAGATAGCGCTAATGTTCTCTGAATAGAGATATCAAAGCAAAAATGCGCTAATGTGGCTTAATGGTGCTTGAGTTATGAGTGATTTAACTCTGAAAATTCCCCCACCGAATTCCCATACTAATTAGGTGTGGGTTAATGCCTTATTTGTTAACCCACGATTTTTTATTCCTCTCTTCCAAGCGTGTTTTCATTCGGAATTTTAAACGAGCTTGAGCGCTGCAATTAAAAAGGCTGGTAAGCGAGTGAAGTCTGAAGGCAGAGGGTCTGCGCCGCCTTAAGATCTTGTTAGAATACTAAAGAGTAAATGGCTGACTGGAGTGTTTTGTTAATGTGATATCATCTCACAGGTGTTTGGTTAAATATTGTATGACAAGGTGACACCTCTGTCTTGCCAGAGGCGTCACCCTCCTTTAGCCTCTCCTTCCTTTGCCTCTTCTGTCTCGCCTGCCTGTCTTTCTCTGTGGCATGTAGGCTTCAGGTCGCCCCCTTGTGACTGACTCCTGGAGTTTCTCTCAGTATTTATGACCACAATGTGATTTACATTTCAGCCATTTAATAACTGATGCTTTCACCTAAACTGATATTATAAGGCTTGCTTCTGATTTTGTATTTTGGCAAGTTATTGTGCACCAAAATGAATAATCTTTAAATATTTTGACTGTTTGTTAAAAAAAAGTTTAAAATGCTAATGTTAAACTGGCCAAGTGTTCACTGAAGGTAATCCTTCAGTTGATATCATAAAATCATATCAAAAGGAAAAGTCAACCCAAATATGACAATTCTATCATTATTTACTCACCCTCATTTAGTTTGAGATCTGTATGACTTTTTTTCTGTGGAACACAACAGAAGATAATTTGAAGAATTTCGGTACCCATGCTGTTTTGGTTCCAGTTGACTTCCATAGTATGAATGGATGGAATATGAATGTATGTCTGCAGGAATTAAATGATTGATTGTCAGCCATACAGGTTTAGAATGGCATGAGGGCAAGTACATTATATTTTTTGTGGTAAACTGTGTCTTTAAGTCTTCAACAGCATTTAAAATTTTGTATAACTCTGTAGAGGTGAAACAGTTATGTGTGCAATTATGTGTGTTGTTAAATGCAATATTGACTTGAATTCTAATCCCAGTAGAGACAATGTTGACTTTTTGGCACACTTTTTACAGTAAATGCAGAAAATAGAATAAAAACACGAACTGACTTTTGGCAAATAATTGCAAATCGTGTGCTCTACACAACAAATAACAAGTGGAGAAAAGTGGCAGATTCTTGGAAACAGAAGCCTTTCTGCTGCTGCTGAACTTTTGTATACTGTAAATTGTAAGCATTGTCTTGAAAAAAAAGCATTTTCATTACATAGAAAAGAGCAGCTTGCATATTATTCTGTATAAGACTTACTGGGTTCTAGTGTTCTACGTGTAAAAAAGTAAATGTTTTGGAACAACATGGCAGTCTGCAAATTATGTTGAATTTCATTTGTGGGTGAACTATCCCTTTAAAGAATCAAAGAACAACTGCAGAATTCATTGAGTAACAGAAGGACTTGTCGCAGCTTGTGAGATCTATAATAAAGGAGTATCTGGTACACTGGACAAACATCTGCTCTGATTTCCCCAGCAAATATTTACGATGTTTATTCTCAATTGTATTCATCTCTTCCCTGAGCTAGTCATGTGCTAATGCTGAAAGCCCCTGTTTGTCTCATTTTTCAATAATAGGAGCAGACTGGGAATTTCATTTCACTGCTAAGGAAGATGCTTTCATAATTCATGAGCAGTGCATACAAGGTTTCTATTTTTATGGCACATTTTCACCCACATTGCAAAACATTAATACTCTCACTCAAGATGAATGTGTTTCATGAATTTTCATAGGTCTTATAAAGTGTAAAAAATTATGTGTCCCTAGAACTGAAGTTGACAAAAGAAAGCAACAGTACATTTTTTTCCCTCTTTGAATTGATGTCCTTAATATTTTTTTTTAAATAAATGGCTAAATTTTGAATATCAAGTAACTATGGGAGATGGATTTTTTTTTTTTTTTATAGATATTATACTGTTATATTGTACTGTTAATACATTAAATGAACTTGTTTTGCATTTTTAAGTTGTCCAGTATTGGATAATTTCCAGAGAATTTCCTGTTTTGTGTGTACTATTACCTTTCTGAATATTTTCCAGTGATACGCCATCCTTTTCTTTGAATGATTTGATCTTAAGAAAATTCATATTTGACAAGTAAATTATGTCCAGCAAACGTGGAAGTATAAATAAGACTTCCATCTGAAAAAAGTAGAACTCGCAGAAGGACATGACAAGGTCTGCATCCTAGGAAGACATTTTTCAGGTCATGAGATGTCTAGATCCGGACCCACCGGAGGAGAATTTTGTGCGTAAACCATTAGTTGAGATCAAAACATGATGCAAAGAGGGGAACTGGAGGGGTGTGGAGAAGGAGAGAGAGAGGTGCCTTTGACTGCATACAAGAGAGTCGATATAAGCCATCACTAAAAGGATTTCAATCATATTTCACCATACACAGACTTCATTATCCAAGGGTTACATGGCCAGCATGTCCATCGTCCAAGAGAGGAAGGAGGAAGCAACTGAGGGCAAAAAGCAGCTAAAAGAGTGAAGATGACTCAAGCACAGAAGGATATGGAATAAAGACAGGTTATGCAAAAAAAAAAAAAAAAAATTATTTATGCACCATCGTGTCATTCAAAAACTTTATCCCTTCTCTTACTTGATGCTTCTCTCAGTTGACTTACAATAAACCACTGATTGAATGTTTAAGGTCAGTAAAATTGTTTTTGATAGATATCTAGTGTTTATAAAGGCTGTATTTCTTTGATTAAATATACAGTAAAAACAGTATTCTTCCTAGCATATGTCCTGCATTGGTGCAGGATCTGCTTATTTGCGTGCTAAAGGCCTTTAGCACTTGGCTCGGACCAGAGCATTGTCAATGCAATGTTAAGTGTGCACAGTGTCCTGAGCCTGATGATCGAGCCAAGGCTTCTTCAGCCATCAGTAGATGGTAGGCCATTTTTACCACTGTATCATTGCTAATGGGAACATAGTTAGGCTTTGCGCATCTTGTTGACTATGGGAGACACACCTATGCACCTTTAGAAATCTTTGTTCGTAACACGGTCGAGTTGGATGAGGACCGAGGGACCAGTGAAGTATTTTCATCTCCATGTGCACAGAAACCTACAATGCGATTGGGCATACAGCAGTTTTGTAAATCTTGCCCTTGAGTGCTATGGTCATTTGGTGATCACAAAGAATGCCCATAACTTGTCGCAATTTGAGCCACCCCGTGTTGGCACCGGCATTACAGAAGGAGTCACTGTCGCTCTTAATGAGCGAGCCGAGATATTTGAATTTCGATGCCTTAATCAGTGGCAGCCTTCTAACTCTGATCTTCCCATCTGCCTAGGGCCAACACCATGTTCTCAGATGCTGAGGCACAATCAATGCATGTCCAGCCACTCGCTCCATTCTTGCACTTGATGTTCAAGCCCACAATGGGTTTTGTCAGCTTGGAAGATATTATCAGTGAATAGAAGGGTCCATGGTTGATGTCCATGGCCGTGTGTCACCGTTCAGGGTGCTTCATCGGCTTCCCTGTTGTTTTTGTCCTTTCATTTTCTGCAGCTTGTGACCTGGGCAATCAACGCTGATACATCGGCGCTGGTGTGTGCAGATCACGAGCTGATTGCTCTCACCTGTCGCTTGTTCCCATTCTCCCTTATATTCCCTGCTGTGTCTGTTCCTTTTTGTCAGTTGATTTTGTGTTGTCATTGTGACTGTGCTGTGTGTCTGTGTCCTCACCTTTCCGCTGTTGTGCTCAGGACATCTAGACGAGGAGTCTTTCGTTGGTCATGTGCCCTAGATCCTCTGTCTCTTTTTTTCCAAGTCCCGTTGGGCATTGCACCAGAGGTGGTCTCCACAGCCTTTGTTTGCAGGTGACGGATGGCTCTGGAGTTGTTACAGCAGTTTTCGGCTCGTGTGTGTGTGTGTCACCACACGTTGGATTATTTTTGGATTTCCTGTTAGACCTAATAAACTGTTGTACTTATCCTCTGCGTTTGAGTCCTCTCTCTTCACATTCCTGACACCGTGTCCATGCAAAGGATAAACAGAAGTGGGCAGAGGACAGATCCAAGGTGTACGCCAACTGTGGTTTTTGCTGTGAGAGTGGAGGGAATGCCAAATGAGATCCAGGGGCAAGCAGTTGAATGCCTTCTCAAGGTCAAGAAGGCCATTTACTCATCGGTTCTTCTCCTGGTGCCTCTCCAGCAGCATACTGATGGTGTCGATCTCATCAAATGCATTAAATCCACACTGATTGGGACTGATGGAGACAATCGTCCAGAGTCTGGCATCAATTGCACCCTCAAATATCTTCATGGTGTGGCAGAGCAGGCAGATCGGGAGATAGGTGTCGTATTCACAGACATTGCCTTTGTCTTTCCAGATCGGGGACCTAACGCTGGCAGCCAATGAGAGAGATTGGCGACCTCATCGATAATATTGTTGAACAATCGAGCGAGAATTTTGGCAATCTACATCCATGTAGTCAGTGATGACAAAGTATTCACATTTGGGTAAATTTTTTTAAGGGTGAAATTCTCATTATAGAGGGCAACTAATGATCTTTCCCTTCGTTCGTTCTCTTAGATTCACACAAAACCTCCCCTGATTCACACAAACACTATACAAAAAGCCGCTCTCCTCTCATTACACAAACACTTATTTATCATTTCATTCTCAGCTTGCTCATTAGCGTGTTGTCACACCAAACAGCACAAAACAGTGCAGTGCATGTGGGAAGTCGGACGGTGATTGTTTAGAAAGCGTAATGATGAGATTTGAGTCATCACCAGCTGAGGCAATGTGAACACATGAGGAGGCCTGCTCTATGGGAAAGATTAAAACTCTTTAACACCTGCTTTGCGTGTTTGAGAAATTTAAACGAAGATCAAAAAGAGCTGCTGTGTTTGTGTAGAAATGTGTTTAGAGTCACTCTGCTCGTCATGTGCACCTGCTTACCACTTAGCACAAGAAATTGCTGTTGTTGATTTGCTGATATTTAGACCTTTGGGTAAAGGCAGTGTGAATGTGTTTGTGTTAATCTCATATTTATAAGAAACTGAGAGTGTTTTATTAGCTGCATTAAACTCTAATTTAGTTCCAAAACAGTACTGTGCAGTAAGAGAATGTTTAATGGTTATTTGTTAAAGGGGCTTTCAAAGTGACAGTGATTAAATTGATGCAAATTAATCGACAGCGAGTAAAAAGGTCACTGAAGCTTTGTGCTGTTGGTTACATGTCAGGTGTCAGATCTCTAAATATGTTTTATATATATATATATATATATATATATATATATATATATATATATATATATATATATATATATATATATATATATGTTTTATATATATATATATATAAAGAGAGAGAGAGAGAGAGATTTAAATTGGACCTAAAAGATATTTTTTTTAATGCTTTTTGTCCAATTATTTTTTGCAAAAATCAAGTTGTTCTAAATCTGTTTCTTTCTTCTGTAGAACACAAAAGAAAATATTTTGAAAGAATGTGTGTAACCAAACAGATGATGGACCCCACTGACTTCCATATGGACAAAAAATAATGTGAAAATCAATGGGGTCATTCAACTGTTTGGTTACTCACATTCTTCAAAATACCTTGCAGTAAAACAGTAATGTTGTGAATAAATTTTCATCAGACATTACAACAGCCTTCAGTGTCACATAATCCTTCAGAAATCATTCTAACATGCTGATTTACAGCTCATGAAACAGTTCAGTTGTTTTTGCAAACTTTATATATAATACTAAAACTTTTTTTTCTTCCAGTATGAATAATACATTTAAATGAACAGCATTTAAAAAATATATATATTAATCTTTTGTAACATTGTAAAGATACTCTCACTTTTGATAAATTAGTTCATTTATCCTCTCTGAATAAAATTAGCAGTTTGTTTAAGGAAAAATACATTTTACTGACCCTGACAAGTATAGCTTATCTTATTTGTTTATTCGATGTAATAAAGCACCTTATAAATAATCTTTATATTCGTCCTTTTATACTACAGCAACTCTCTGAACCCTTTTACACTCACAACACTGACAGAGACAGCACGAAATCTAAAGACAGTGCAGGAAAAAAGAGAGCTTTGGACACCAAAATAGGAAGTGAGAGAGATGATGGTGGAGGAAATGTGGAAGGGAGGATAACTGAGACTGGACATCACAGGTAAGATACAAATAGAGGAGGAGGAAGGTGAGAATGAAAGTGCTGCTTTAACAGGAATTAGGCGAGACTTATCTTCTTCCTCCTGATAGATTTATTGGAGCATTGTTGCTAGGCACCTGACAGAATGAGCTTGTGTTATAGCTTCAATAGAAGGGGTGGACCAGGGAGAGACACACAGGAACCCAAAGAGAGAGGATAAGTGTTCAGAAAAGATAAGAGGGTTGAAAAAAAGGGGAGAAAGAGGTGTTGCTAATTGTGAATCTCTATTTAAGGGGTCTGATATGTATATGACTTCTCTGTGCATCCGTATCCATATACAGCAATTTGATGAGCGAAACTCAGATTAAAATAAGAGCAAATTGAGGGTTGATCTAAAAAGAAATTAGGCCCCATTATCTGTCTCAACATGGGGAAAGGAGCTAAGTTTAGAGTGTTGAATCCACTTGGCAGGACATCTGTCTGCATGGAGAAGCTCTTTTACAAAACACTTTTTAACTTTTTACTCCTCACGTCATATTTCAGTCTCTCTTCACTCCCTGTGCATCTGTCGTTCGGGGAGGAAACTTGCTAAATGCTGTTAGCGACAACAAAACAGACTCTGCTGAGGAACCTCATGGGTATGCAGTGCTGATGTTATGCAGTCAAAAGCTTTTTTTCTGAGTTTTGGCGTGTCCTTACATGTTCCATATGGCAATAACAGAGTGCTGCAGATTGAATGAAAGTCATGTCAGGTGGCGGCTAAGTGCACATGAACGCAGGAAATGCAAAGAAATTCAGCTGAGGTAATAGATACCGAAGCCGTATCTTGGTCTTCAAAAGTTCTGTTAATATGATTAAACATATGTACTAAATTAAATGTATATCTGTCTCAGTCTGTATAAGCCTTTTTGATATTTTAAAAGTCAGGGAAATTTCTGCAGTTAATGTAGATTTCTCTGATGAAGAAAGAAGTTGATCGTAATTAGTATTTGTGCTATTATATTTGTAATAATGAAGGTTATGCTCTACATTATATCCTAACACAAGAAGGATATAATTATTTGATCATTATGCATATTTTCCTCTTCAATATGTTGTACTGGCACTAAAGCTACTTTCTGACAGAAAGCTAGCAAGAGAGACATTGCCCAACATTTTATTACATCCAAAATCCCCTGTATGCACATAAAATCCGAATTACGAACCCATAAGTAGCAACTTCCCAGGAGGACTTGGAAGGCAGCGCTACATCTGAGCTCTCTTATTCCTGGTGTGACACTCCAGAAAGGAGGTGGGGGGGGATTATGACAGGGTTGAATTGTTGCGAAGGCTGATATTTCCTTTTCAAAGTAGAAACGACTGACTTAAAAGTAAATTCTGGAGCTCACGTTGCCATTTCTCTGAGCGATGTTTCTCCTTCACGCAGATAAACATTCTCAATCAGACTCTTAACGAGTCACTCCGGTGAATCTTAATGACAAATGTGCTATATTACTAGGGAAATGGAAAGCTGGTTAGAAGCCCACACAACAGCACTTCCACACAGGGAGGAAAATGAGGGGAATGTTACTAATGCAGAGGGCATTCATTTTCAGGGAGAAACATCAGTGTGAGAAAAAGCTAAAGACAAACAGCCTCTAAAGGATGAGTTTAATCTCCAGCTCAACAACCCTCCAGTCTGCCAGCAAGATGACCCAAATTGGATCATTAAATTTCACTTCTGTATTCCTGCAGAGACGTGAGAAGGAGAATGGCCCCTCCACCCGCCATTTTATTTGGTTTGTTCTTTAGGAGACAAAGTTCAATTATTGAATTGTAAATGAATTTAAAGGATGAGGCGGCATTATCTAGGTGTCTGAAGCTTCATACATTTTGTTTGCCGAGATCGAGGTTGAGTGTGTGTGTGTGTGTGTTGAGGTAAACTCCACTGATGCCCCACTCATTCTCATTCTGTTTGTCCCTGCACCCCTCCACCACCTCTTTATCTTTGTCTGCGGGAGACAAGATGGCCCACTGCCAGGCCTTAATGGACTTTTGGAAAGCAAAGAAAATAATACATCACAAGTTGAGAACAGAGAGGTAGGAAAGGTGTAGTGGTCCTAAATATTTCTGTCTTGCCAGCACATATCTTAGAAAATGACCTCGGCTATTCATAGAAATACTACCTGAGACTCACGCAGACTCTGATGCACATGAATACACACAAGCCATCTGTCATTACCTAGAAAACAAGAGTAGACTTGTGTATGTCAACGGTTATGAAAAAAAAGACTAATATCATGGCTTGAATCGCAAATGACACTCTGAAACCTTTTCCCACTGTCTCATATTGTGAATGCTTGTGTGTCACACACCTTATTGCTTATTTCAGTCATTGTAAGTTCCGGTCGGATCTCATTTTTCCAAATCTGACATCTATGACTTGAATTATCTGCACAACATGCTTTTGCACTGATTTAGAGTTGTTTAATTCAGTTTTTATGAGCTTGGTTCCAATAATGTTTGATGCCATGTTGCTACGCTAAAAGCACAGTCTAATAAGCATGAAATTATTGCACATGCATTATGGAACTCTTTTTTTATATATATTTATTATTATTATTATTATTATTATTATTATTATTATTATTATTAATGAAATATACATTTGTAACTGTTATTTCTCTCACCTCATCCACCATATTGGATTTATTAATTTACTGAGCTGGTTGTAATGTATTACATGGAGGATGTGCAATGCTTTGTGCACCATGTGCCATCCACGGTAGATGATGTGAATGAATATGTGATATGAATAATCATAAATAAACATATTTAAGAGTATATTTGAAGAGTATTGGCCAAAAAATTAAGGCCCTTTCACACCTTGAGCGATAACTATAAATGACTGTAACGTTAAATAACTATATACATATAAACTGCTTTCCAGACCAGTAGGCAGCTCTTATAAATTCATGATGCAGTTATCATCTGCAATCTTTAAATGCTAGAGCTCTTTCAGTTTGGGTGGGATAATAGAAATGAAGTTTATAAATGAAACTTATATTTTATTAAAAACTAAAGAAGCATGGAAAAAAATAGTTAATTTTAATGGGGAAAGTCATATTTTACTTATATAGGTATTTGTATGGATATTAGACTACAAGTGTGGTCACATTTATTGTTCAGTGAATTTTCATGGGCAAAATTCACTTATTGCAATAGGAATCCATGTGATTGGAATTTGTGTGACCATGGAAGATTTTCCTATGCAGATTTCGAAAGGTTTTCAGGTTTTCATGGATTTGCCGCAATAACCAAAAGAAAGCTGCTGGGTTTAAAAGTAACTTCTTTATACACTATATACACTATATACACTATTTGACAATAAACAATGGTCATTATTTGCTCAAACTGTGACATTTTGTTATTTTTTATGTTCTTGTTAAAAAAAAAACTGCATATGCTGGTTGGGCATGTTTTGGTAGCAGTTTTGGACCAGCTTAAACCAGCTCATGACCAACTAAGGACCATATTAAACCAGCTCAAACCAACAACCATGCTTTACATCATGCCTAACCAGCATATGCTGTTTTTTTTTTTTCTCAACAGGGGTGATCACACCATTAACTTAGCGACATGCTAACAGACTTCACATCTGGTGTGTGCCTATTATACCTTAAAACACTGCCTATGGACAACGCTCCCTTTGTTTTGGAACAGAGCCAGAGTGTGCGACCTTAAATTATTCTGAAGTCAGATGAAAGTGTGTTGTCAGTTGTGAGAGGACAGGCTTGCTGGAGCTCTATATCTTTGTCATCTCAGCATGGGTAAAAAGCATAAAATGTCACATCACAGGCGCTCCTGATGCAGAGGACAGGGGCTTCATGAAGTGTGTATGTCGTAACTGTGAGGAGAACCAGAGATGGCGCGCTGCAGATGACAGACACATGAGCGATGGGGAGCACTCTGATTATACAGCAGGGTGTGTGAGCATGCATGCGTTCAAAGACGTACATGTGTGCACTCATATCAGTGAGTGCTCAGAATGTCAAGATGTCTTTGTCCTAGGGACTTTTGACAGCTTTTCTCGAATCTTTGCAGGGATTTAAGATGCATCCACTGATCCATGCTGTCATCACAAATAGACTAAGAGAATCTTAAGAAGACCAGGAGCACTGTTACTTTCTGGACTAGAACAGTAACCTTTCAACATCACAGACAAAAAATGTTTTGGCAGGTAGAGCTTGTACTCCAGTGTGTGGCGTGGTGGAGGATGAACCGACTTTGAATCTAGCTTGATTTCATTGCCTTCTTTCTCTGTTGTTTATGACTGGTTTGTGTTAAAGATGTAATTCACCCCAAAATAAAAATTCTGTCATTTACTCAACCTCATGTAGTTCCAAGCTCTTAATCTTCAAAACAGAACTAATTTAATGGTGGACACATAAGTTTGTGTCATTGTAAGGGGTTCTTGTGTGCTCTGTTTATGTGACGATGTTTATTTGTGACCCCGGACCACAAAACCAGTTGTAAGTCACACGGGTATATTTGTAGCAATAGCCAACAATACATTGTATGGGTCAAAATTATAGATTTTGGTTTTATGCCAAAAACCCTTAGGATATTAAGTAAAGATCATGTTTTGCACCCTCAGAGTTCAGATTTTCAAATAGTTGTATCTCATACAAATGTTTTTCCTTTCTAAACAAACCATACATCAATGGAAAGCTTATTTACAAATAAACAAAATTGACCCTTATGACAGTTTTTTTTATTTTTTTTTATTTTTTTTTGGACCAGGGGCCACAAAATGTAAATTAAAGCCTACATTAAATCTGTTTGTAATATAAAGTGATCACATATTTTCACATAACTGGGATTAAAGTGGTTGATTCCTTTGGAATTATTTTATGAGGATTCTTTTTGGATCTTATAAGCTTTGTTTTCCTGGATTTTGAGTGTGAGGAACAGAAACTTCACAGGATTTATTAAAAATATCTTAATTTGTGGTGTGAAGAATAACCAAAGTGTTATGGGTTCTGAATAACATGAGGGTGAGTAAACAATGACAGAATTAGAATTTTTGGGTCAGCTATTTCATAAGGTCTGACTGGTGGGAATGTCCCTGCTGATATTCTGACGGAATGCAAGTTTTTGCAAGTTCACAATATCTCATTATAGTACAGTAGATGAAATGGAAGAAATTATGTTTTTGGAACAGGACACTGGTTTTAAAAAATTAATGTCTTACAAAAAGTCACCCAAAGTTGTGCAAAGTGCTGTCCTTAAAACTGAATCATTGCTAAAGTAATGTTCAATATTTGTTTTACGAGGAGAAGAGAAGTGTTGTTGCAGAGAGCTTGGATGACTTTCTTTGCAATCAATCTCTACATCCTCTGAGGCTAAACTTGCAGTCTCATGGCTGTCTTAGTTGCTTTATCTTTCGCCCTTTGTGTGGGAAGCTCAAAAGGATATGCACAGGCCCTCTTTTCTTTTCTTTTGAAGGCTGCGTCTAACCCTGGTGTGTTTGACTAAATGATCAAAAGCACAGTTCAGCTTATACATAGCCTCAAATGCAAAGTTAAATTAACCATTGCAGTGTGTTTTAGTTTTGTATGCAAACATTCAGAGACTCGGAGAGATGGAACCTTGCTGTAGGAATCTGATTGATCGAGCAGTGTTCAAAGAATGCAGAGAATGCAGTTGTCTGCTAGTGGTTAGATATTTTTAGTGATTCTTGATGATGACAAGAGGCCGTCATTATGACAGAGTCATTGAATCATACAGCCAAACGATTTGTTAAAAGCACACTGATTCATTCAGGAGACGGATGATGGTTCATTCAACTGTGTTTTTGTTTAGAATTATTTCTGCTGGCAGAGCAAACAAAAACATAAGTGGCAGTATTTTATCTCAAATGTAAGTTGCTCGATATTGACTAGACATTTCACCCAATCTCCCCGGAATGTAAGCAACTTTATGTAAACGATTTTCTTGTCGGCACTGCGCGAGTGAGTAAAGAGATCGGAAATGATATGATGAGAAATGAAAGTGTGTATTGCCAGATTTTTATTGCTTACATTGTCATTAACCGTGTAAAACAGTTGTGTCCCTCTCACTTATACTTCCTGTCAGCCGCTGAGTAATTGAGAGCTGTTTGCAAGAACTTTAGCATGTATGTGAACATTTCAGATGCCTTATAATCTGCTTTTTTGCATTTCCAGAGATGTTTTGCCATTGCAGTTTAAACCAAACTAATGTCACGCAAATGCACATTTGTGGATGAACAAGTTTCCTCTCACTGTCAGCAAATGAAGTGATTTGATCCATGGCTAATCAACAAAAACCAAACCCACAGCCTAGTGTCAAAACTGATTGATTGACTGATAGAGCCAGGAAAGACAGTCAGAGTGAAAACAGTGTTAAATGGAGCTGGGTGACTTACCGTACTGGTCGGATTCAGTGTGGGTGACTCCTGTCAAGGAACCAGCGCTTCTACCAGACCTGGCTAAATATAGGCCTTCATTTCTTTTCTTATTATTGTTATTTTTTCCAAGGAGAGCAATTTTCTATGAGAGTCAATGCTTTTCTTATAAGAAATGAAAATACAAAATGAGAATTACACTTCTTTGTGTGGTTCACCACTACCACTAAATGTCAGAGGCATAATTCATCTGTTTTAGCAATCAATAGCCTACACGTCATATTCTCTTTCAAATGTTCTCTCCCTGCTGAGCGCACTGCTGTTTGCCATTTTCATGTTGGAGCATTATGGAAAATTGACAAGTATATGACTGCAGAATGTTACAACTGTGACTTTGTCATAATGAGCTTTTTACACATTGGAAAAAAAAAAAAATATGGGTAGCTGTTATATTTACTGAATGGTACTTCCAACTTTTTGAAATGATATATTATGCAGTAGTTTGTAAAGAGGTAGTTTATTCAAAAATAAAAACTGTCATGTACATATCCTCATGCCATTTACTTTCTTCTAGAAAACATAGACATTATGAAGAACGTGTTTCTTCAAAATATTTTCTTTTATGTTCTACGAGGTTTGAAATTACAAGAGGGTGAGTAAATGAAGCTGGAAGTATAGTTTTTGGGTGAACTATCCCTTTAAGAAATAATAAGTGGCATCAGGTGATTTTACAAGCTTGCTGTGGTTTGATTTGCAAAGCAAGATGAGACTGCTCTGTAAAGCCAGGGCTTTTGCAAATATCCCTCATTATTTTTCATGTTAGATCAGTCTTTAAGGAGTTAAGAATCATATTTGTAATATTGCAAAACAACAGATTGAAAAAGAGGAGTGCAAAATAAAGATTCATGCCATATCCCATTAGCAACAGTATTTCAGTTCTAGCTCAGTGAGCTGTCCTGGACTGTTTCTCAAACATCTGTGCCTAATTATTCCTCTCTCCCTTATAGATCCTGTCTTTGGGAAGAGGTACGTCCTTTTGCATATGTCTGTGATGGACTATTAATTGCTTTTCCTTCATTTTCTGTAGGATAGAGAGTACTAATGACAGCTCAAAGCCAATTAGAGAGGAGAGGAAACACTGGAGAGGAAGTTATCACATATTGGTGTCTCTCCATGTTGTCTCCATCAAGTGCACATTTGAGCACAGGGTGTGCGCTTTCATTGTACCTTACGTAAGTGCAAGTGAAGACCGTTGCTCAGCAGTCCCTTGCTGAAAACTGATAATTAATGATACTCCTCAATGCTCTCTGTATGTAAAATTAATTTCACTAGTACTCTGTTGAATGCAGATTTGGACATTTATATTGTCTCAGAGGCACAGAGAGAGAGAGAGAGATAAAATTATATATTGTATATAGTAATTAAATGAATATTATATATTCATTTTTGTCCATGCAGTGAAAGTCATTGTTTTGGACCCCATTAACGCTGTATAGATTCAACATTCTTCAAAATATCTTCTTTAAATGATTCATTTTTTCCTTTTTAAACAGCACTTTGGTTGAAGCAGACCCTGAAATGACTGCTAACCACTTTGCATCTCTAAAGAAAGGCAACGTGTAATTTAAAGTATAAATTAAAATATAATTTTCCTTTTTTTCTCTCTCTCTATTTTTCTTGTGAAAGAGAGTTCGGCTCAGTTAAAGTTTGAATTGATGAATTTTATCTGCTTTTTTATATAAGTAACGTCAGTTGAGGCAAGTAGCAATTATACAAACATTTTTATTTGAGATCCATTTGAAAATGCATGGCTGTTTCGGAAAAGGTAGTAATCATGGGTTAAAAAATTATCTGAAAGAATATGGATCTTTTAAACATAAATGGATCTAATGAATAAGTGCCTCGGATAGAAAAGAAAGAGAGCCCACTTTATCGCTGGGGACCAATTCTCGAAACAGAACGAAGCCGACCTTAATGGAGGTCAGGCTCTTCCGTGCTAAGTCTTGTGGCTGGCAAGATGGCCTCTGGGACCTTGAGCCCAGGCCTTTTGAAGAAGTCTCAGCAGGAAAGCCGAGGACAAAGCTGATTGTCTCTCAGTAATGTCGTCCTGGGAGATGATCACTCAGCAGGAATGTCCTCCTTCATCAAATGAAGCAGACCTCTCTCCATACTTCCTCGGGTTCTCTAGAGCACGGTTTCTGAAGCCTCTTATTCTTTTGACCTTTTAGAGTCAGAACCTGATAAAGGGGATTCAAACTAAGAACTCAAATGGAGAATACAGAAGGGTTTATTTCTTTTAGAATAAATGGAAAAATCTTTCTATCACTGTTTCAAATAGGAACATGACCAGTTATGTTTCATCTTGACCACATAAATCCAACATGTTCTGCCCTGCGATGAATGCTACAAATGAAAAGATTGCTACGTTTTCATACATTTTATTTCAGCATTTCCATGCCATATCATCAAGATCGTAACGAAAAATTGCCTTTTTTTATATGCATCTAGGAATTTCAGTAAATCCATCATCTTTCCGATGTTTATGCACATGTAATCTTTACATGTATAAAACTTTAAAAAAAAAAGTTTTTCTATCCAGCACTTTTAACATGATCTCAAAATTCACATGAAAAATATGTGACTGGAAACCCAGGATATGATGACTAGCAGGCAAACGCATTTGGAAAATATCTGAAATTACGCCTACTACACTTACACCCTAACAAACGTGGGCGAAAGAAGTAAAACTATGCTGCATTTTGGGAAATATGTGTCATGCCTAAGATAATGTTGGAGCAATATCTATATATCCTTTTAGCACTCACATTTACTGCTGTTCTGGGGAAGATATAATATTTCTTCGAGCGGTTCTTTCTAAATTAAATATGTGTCCACAATAAAGGTAAAGCAGTAACAGTGATTCACTTGGATAACTTCGAATGAACTAGGTTTTTAAAAAGAGAGGGGAAAAAAACAACTTCTATACCTTGTCAAACTATGCAGCTGTGTCCTTTTGGAAGTTATTGATTTCATATAAGCTTTGATTCGTTTCATACTATAGGGCTTACTTCTCACCAAACATCAGAGGAAACCTGCTGTTTTTATTGAGTGTTGTCAATTTTCCCAAACCACTGAAGCCATGAGAGCGTTGCGAGCACCACATTTCCAATACTATCGCATCCAATGTGTTCCTTTAACTTTAACTCAGTGGCCTGTTGTTAGGAGGAAATTATGAATATGTATGGTAGAATATGAATATAATGAGGGCATGTGCTTGATGCCTCCTTGTAAACAATGTACTGATTAGGATGCACTGAGCGTTGTTTGTTTTAGGGAAAATGGCATGAAATAATTACCTTGGCACAATTAAAATCACAGCCCTTTGATTTATTGCTAGGGCTACAGGACTCTAAGACATGCTTCACTTTCCTGTCTGTAATGTGCTACTGGTCAGGAAGTTTTTCTCTTTCGTTCACCTATTGTGACACTTGCCCATTATAATGCAGTTGTGGCAATTTTGTACCACGGGCAATTTTTCCTCTGCTGGCTGAGTTCAGTTGAATTAGAATCAATCGAAAAGGCCTCCGGTATAACAGAACAATCGTCATTCAGCTTCTCAATTGAATGTTTTTATGTTATGGTGAGATCTTTTGTGATTTTTGTTTTCTTTTTTCTGTGTCTGTGTAAATAAAAACATAAAAGATTATATAAATTCAATAAAATATTTAGCATTTTAAATGCTAAATGTAAATTTAAGTTTCACATTATTAATGTTGTTTAGTGATTTAAAAAACGCTGAGTGAGCAATAGATTATGGCAAATTGAAGAAATGGGCTACACATTAAATATAAAATATCAACCAATAAATACAAAATAGTTATCTCTAATATTGGCTAAAAGTTAATATAGAACTGATATATTATGCATCATTAAAAAAAAAAAAAGATATCAGTTTGGCTCATGAATATATTGATTATGAGATGTAACATCAAGCCAGTTCATTTATATGTTCATTCTGTAAGATATTTAAATATTATTATTATGGTTCTAAATTAAATTCTATGTTTATCATTCCAAATCCTTCAAAAGAATTTAGGCATCACATTATTATTGTTTTTAAAGATGAACCTGGGGTGAGTGTTAGATTACGGCAAATTGGTGCAATTATCTTTACATTTCATCATCCAGTATCAACCAAAACAAGTAGCTGAACCAAGGCCAGCAGCTGATGATACGTCATGCATCAATAAGTAATGAATATTAATTAATATAAATATAGAATATTAATTTTGTATAGGAATATTAATTAGGTGATGTAACATATAGCCAGTACCTGATCTGCTTAAAAGGTGCTAGCCATATTAGCACATGATTTTATTTTGCAGCAAGTAAAATACATTACTTAATGTTTATGAAGTGAATATAACTGAAAATTGTAATTGACACATTTGTAAAGCTCTTCACTCTAGTATAAAACAAGCACCCAAGCATACGGAACACCTTTGAAGGGACTCAAAATGAGGTGGAGCGTTATCGGTTGAAGCCTGCGGTGCAGCAGTGAAGTTGCATCTGCATTCGTTGCAGTGAAATGACTGCTGCTCTTATCAAAATAAGCTCTCAATGTGAGAATATTCTCAGTGTTTTCTGAAGCCGAGAGCCACTCAAAGCCCATTTTAGTGATTTAGCAGACTGACCTGTAGTTACACGCTATGTCTGGTAAGCTGTTTGGAGTAAATAAGATGTTTACTCATTTAATAGCGATTTTCTCTGAAGGCAGTCTCTCTGATCTAGCTCTGTCCTGTTGCAGACTGTTTTCGAAATGCCTGAAAATTTCATGAGCAGGCTATTAAAATGTTTCTGCTTAAAAAGTCAGATTCGTCTACCACCAAATACCCACTCAAATATGTGTATGTATTTCACATGAACAGTTTACCATATCTGAGTATGAGGTCGCTATAAAATATATCCTTGGATGTTGAACTGCAGATTGACTTGAGTTGGGAAAACAGAAAGCTCTCTGGTTTTCATAAAAAGCACATTGATTTTTTTTTTTTTTTTTTTTTTTTTGTAAGGCTTTTGTAACCTTGAAATGTTCTCTGAAATGTTCTTTCAAAGGATAGAGCCTTTGACCTTTCATTTGACTTGTTCCAGGATATCTTTTTTGTCTGTAGTTGGGAATAAACAGTCCATATTTAGAATTCAGTTATTTCGTAGAGCCTAAGATACATTTCTGGAACTGTTGAACTGTTAATTTTCAATCAAAAAGGAAGTCTTACACAAGTATTTAAAGATCAATATTGTAGCAAGGGTCTTTTCCGCTAACTTTGTTTCAACAGAAATTAGATTTAGGAATCACGACTCGACAAAGTTTCAAGATGTAAAATGTCCTTGTGCATCACTTCTCAGCTGTACTCAATAAACAAATTTATGGTAAAAGAGTGACATATGACAGACGCTTTCTGTGCGTGTGCTTTAGATGTGTGCAATCAAAAAAAAATGTATATAAAAGTTTAAACTAATATGGCTTTAAAACACATGATTTCAGCGTGATTGACATGACAATCAAAACTAAACAGATGTTTATTGCCGGAGTATCTGAGGTAAAAGCTGTAAAGACACAGCCCTATTCTGTAAAAGGAGTGGGGAGCAGCAGCTCATTTGCATTTAAAGTGACATGCACAAAAACTGCATGTTTCTGCTTCCACTCAAAACTGGCCTTTTCAGAATGATATCATAGATGATCTGTGGGGTGTTTTGAGCTGAAACTTCACAGACACAATATGGGGACACCTGAGACTTATATTACGTCTTGTGAAAAGGGTCACAATAATCCAACTTTAATTTAGACATGATTGTTTTTATTAGCCGTGCAGCTTTATGTGGACTATCCACTTTTGCTAATATGTGCAGCACCTGGTCGAATTATTTATGGACAAATTGTTCCCACCTGATTTGGTTTTGAATTCGTCCTCATGTTGCCTCTCTTTTTTTCTTTGAGCGTGAATTCAATCAAGTCTCTCAGAACTCTCCTGTCTTTTGTGTACATACGTGTGTCTTTTTTCTCACCCTCTTAGGTGAAGTATGGGCGTTTTGCATTTGTGTGGGATGCAGCTGTGCTGGAGTATGTGGCCATTAACGACGAGGACTGCTCGCTCTACACCGTGAGCAACAATGTGGCTGACAGGGGTTACGGCATCGCAATGCAGCATGGCAGTCCCTACAGGGATATCTTCTCTCAGAGGTACTGTATGATGAGGCTTTTATTATCCATATAGCCAGTCAACTCTGGGGCCCTTCTGTTATACAAGAAGGAATTTTGCATGTAAATTTGGCATTTAAAGTCTGAGTTTGTAATTTCTCAAATAGAGTAGACCAGGGATGGATGTAACACAGGATGAATTAACCATTTTAACCACTTAGAAAGTAGGATTAGGAATGAAATCATCATTATGCATGTGTGACAATAGACTGTAGCGAAAATTCAAAGTAAGTCCCCAAAAACAGTACAGTACAATATATATATATATATATATATATATTTTTTTTTTTTTTTTTTTTTTTTTTTTTTTTTTTGAGGTAGAATTTGGTCCACTTACTATTAAAGGCAGGGGAGTGGGAAGATGTTTTAGGTTAGGGGTGCTGTAATTGCATCTTAGCATTTCTGTAGTAAACGTACAAAGTCACAATCCATGTACAGTACCATTAAAATCGATTTTACTATGATTCGAGCTGTAGCAAGTGCGTGAGCTTGCCAGGGCAACCAGATATGTTGCACGCAAATTACTTGTAATGGCTGCACTGTCTATTTCTACTGCACTAGCAATAAACACGTTGAATAGAATGCACCATAAACATGTTTGCCAGCAGAATCGCAAAGTAGCCTATATTTTAAGCAAATCAACGAGTGAATTACCCACTGTTTTAAAACCGATCTTTTGGACATTATTCATGTTAAACGCACAGGCACACGAACACGTTTAGTAACGTTAAATCTTGAAAAAATGGCCGAAAATGGCTGATTAAGATGTTTATATTGTGAAATATATATCTAGGTTGGGTTCTGTGTGCATTAAATTACATTTGGATGTAAATGGTCCTTTTCCTGACATAAATTTAAAAAACTGAGCTGCTAATGGAGCGTCTAATGGATCACCTTTTTGATGCTGTCGGGGTCTGGAGTCGGGCATCTAGCGTTAACTGTCTTTATTTTGGTTAGGTACAGATTCCTCTGCAATTGTTGTATGTTCATTTAATGCAACAGCCAAGCATAGGTTATTATCCACCAAAATGCAGATTCGTCACGAACCAACTTCTTACGCAAATAAGATTGGGAAAGCCTATTAGTAAGTTTGATTTTATTTATCAATTTACTTACAATAAATAACAGTTAAATATATTAAATAACTACATTATGTGCATATATATGCGAAAACATTATTAATTAATAAACATTAAGTAAAATCTTTCAATTGTTTGGGGGGGGGGGTTGAAAATAGCAGTACAATTTGATAATTACATATTGCAAATAGTTGCAATTATATGCACCTCAGCATTGTAATACATTATAAACCACTATGCAATAACTCTGAGTGAACATTTGGATGCCACCTTATTGTATTATACCCAACACTTTTTTCAACTTTTTGATGATTTTCTTAAATTTTATTTAAAATAAATGCTCTTCTGGGAGAAATTAAAAGTTTGCCAAAAGGCAGATTCGAACCCAGGTCCCTCACATCAAAAGGAATCGAATGACACACTGCTTTACCATCTACACCACTGAATTTTAAGTGTAAAATAGACGCCAATTTTAGCTGACACAGACTCAGGGAAACACAGGGTTTAAATATAAGGGCAAATTATATAATTAATTAAACACAGCTGGAATCAAATAAACATAACAATGAGAGGAACAGGAAGACCAAAAAAGACACAGGAACACAACACTTACATTTACCCCCCTCTCCCGGAAGGCGCGTCCCGCGCCATGACAACATCCAATGTGGAAGTGCGTGTTCTGGAGGCCTCTAGGGACAGGGTTACTGGACGGAAGGCCTCCAGGGCGGTGCTCATTCCGGGACCCACAGCGGAGCAGGGAGCTCGGGGAGCCATGGCGGAGCAGGTGACACAGGAGACCATTGTGGAGCGAGGAGCGAGGGGAGCCATGGTGACTCAGGAAGCCATGGCAGAGCTAGGAGGACATGGCGGAACAGGCAGTTCAGGAAGCCACGACAGAGCAGGGAACTCAAAAAGACATGGCCGGATGACCTCACCACTCGGCCCGGCCACTACAGCTGGGAACCCTCCGTGGGCTATCCTCGGGAACTTGGGCCCTCCATGGGCTATATTTGAGAGCTGGAGCCCTCCGTGGGCTATTTTCGGGAACTGGAGCACTCCGTGGGCTATATTCGGGAACTGGAGCCCTCCGTGGGCTATGCTCGGGAACTGGAGCCCTCCGTGGGCTATGCTCGGGAACTGGAGCCCTCCGTGGGCTATACTCAGGGCCTGGAGCCGACACTGGAGTGAGTTCTGGGGTTGGAGCCAACAATGGAGCAGGCTCTTGGGCTAAGAAAAGTCATCTTGTTTGGTCAGCTATTCTGTCACAAGATGACTTTCATAAACTTGACTTTTAATTAACAAACCAAAGGGGAGGAACATTACATTGGGAGCACAGGAGAACATACAAGGCTTGATTTTTAATAGCTGACATAGACTCAGGGAATCACAGGATTTAAATGCAAGGGCAAATGAGATAATTGATAAAACACAGCTGGAACTAAACATGACAGGAACAGGACAGGAACAGGAAGACCAAAAATGGAAAACCAAAGACTGACAGGAAGGGTTTTAGTAATGCTTTCTTCTTTAATTCTACTGGACCTATAAGGATGGAACAAAATAGGACAGTGTGTTTTATGTAGGAAAATTGTTTCATGCATATTTTTCAACCAGTTTGTTGTTTTAGAATATATATATATATATATATATATATATATATATATATATATATATATATATATATATATATATATATATATTAGGGGTGTAACGATACGCGTATTCGTATTGAACCGTTCGGTACGACGCTTTCGGTTCGGTACGCGGTACGCATTATGTTTACCGAACGGTTCGTTGGACTAATTCATTGTATTAAAAAAAAAAAAAAAAAAGAGAAATATAATGATATGCGTACAACAAGGTAGCCCAATAACCCAAACGACGTAACAGGCAACGCCCCTGACACTCCCGAAGAAGAAAAAAACACCAACTTATATGTTTATGTTAGGCTACTCAGTCAGGCGCTCGCTCACTCAGTACGCGCTGAAGGCTCGTTGCAAAATGGCCAATGCGTTTAACAGACTAGAAATGAGAAGATCCTCCAATAACCAACAGGTCTGGTGTTTGGGTGCACTTTGGATTCCCTTTAAGCTATAATGGTGATGGCAAGAGAGTGGTGGATAAAAAAACAACGGTATGTCGCATCTGCAACATGACAGGGTACACCAGCGGGAATACAAAAAAAAAAAAAAACACCAGCGGGAATACTTGAAACATGTCAACTCATTTACGCCGACATCACCTTATTGTGTCAGTATCTGGGAAAAGACGAAAAAAAGGAGAAACATGCACGCAACAAACTATCCCTGCAGCATTTAGACACCGGTATTATAGCTTACAGGGAATCCAAAGTGCACCCAAACACCAGACCTGTTGGTTATTTTAGGATCTTATATTTCTGGTCTGTTAAATGCATTAGACATTTTGCAACGAGCCTTCAGCGCGTGCTGAGTGAGCGAGCGCCTTAGGGGCCGTTCACATATCGCGCCTAAAAACGCGTGGAAAACGCTAAGCGCGTCTTTCTCCTCCTTTCCAAAGCGCTCGGGCAGAAGCGCTCATGAGGCGTCTGTCTTTGCTAAGCAACAATGACGTGCTCTCTCCATGAGACGCGGAAATTTCAGCGAATGATAAATGGATTTGCAAGCTCTAAAAATCGCTTGCAGTAGCTCTGCTACTAAATTTATTTCAAAATTGCAATCCATATACAACTGTGAACAGCTGTTCCTTCATCTTGGCTGAGTTTTCAACGTTGTTACGGGAAAGGATGAAGCTGATTGGTTAGTTCTTGTCACATGACCCGCGGTGCGCTTGCAGCATTCTGAAAAGTTGAGATGTTTTTACATTTTGCTGTATCTAAAACGTACCGAACCGAACCGAACCGTGACATCAGTGTATCGTATCGAACCGAACCGTGAATTTTGTGAACCGTTACACCCCTAATATATATATATATATATATATATATATATAAGATTGGGTTCAAATTGAGTTAGTGGAAAGCTGTTTTTTTTTTTACATTTATTATTATTTAAATTTTAATATAAATATACAATGTATACATTTTAAACAAGTTAATTTGTTTAAAATGAATGCATATGCAAAACTTAAAATATAAAAAGTTTGTATTTTTTAGTGTTCTAGTTTCACACACACAGACTCACGCAAACTTTTATGTTACAACTATTCATGGTCTCCCCTGTTAAAATTCATTAATGATAAGTCTTGCATTTATGATTTTAAAAACACTTCCCTGTTGGGCCCCTCAATTTCCTTTTATGTATTTCCATCTGTGTGCTGAGCAGTGTGTTGCCTGAAATCCACTAAAGGTGTGCGGCCCTTATTAACATAAACAGAATATTAATTGAAATGCACATTTTATTTCTCTCCCGTCATTGTTGTGGTCCTGGACAGCTATCAACTTTAATTTTAATAGAGCAATTTAAAAAGTTTCCTATGGTTTCTGAAACAATGCAGAGGAAATTGCTTAGCAGAATTATATGAGAGTGTTTTATAAAAGGCTTTCAAATTTACCCAGTCAACTGAGCTCAATTCTTCAAATGAAAAGACAAACTCTTTTGGCTCACCTAAGAGGCAGTGCTTCTGCACAGTGAATACAACACCAGTGGAGATCAAATGTATCAACATACAATTCTTAATAGCTGGAACATGTTTTTCCGCTCCGCTGCTACGATACGGGAAGCTGAATGGAGATCCACGGCATGTTAAATCACTCACTCTGAGTGAAATTGCTATTGCTATTGAAATACCAGTATAGTGACAGACAAAATATAATAGCATGATGTGATGGACCCATTGTTGGGGTAAAAGTCGATACATGTTCTGCATTTACTCATCACCAGGAGTCTGAAGAGAGAACATGCTAGTGCAGTAGCTGAACACATCTGCCATAGTGCATAAGTAAAGTAGCCCACAGAGGGAAGAGAACGAGGAAAACTTCACAAAACACTGAAATGAAAATAAGGTACCAAAAGGAATATGCATAGAAACCGTACTTTAGTGAAAGTGCACCTTGATCACTTACATTGTCCTCTAGGAACAGTTGTTCTTTGTAAAATCCTGTGGATTTTGAAGAGCTTTTACCGTTCCAAACCACAGATCACCATCTTCCATCTGTTGTTTCCATGAGACTACATGCATGCGTTTTTGTCAGGATACTGCATAGGAGGCACCTGAAATCTCATAAATCTTGACAACTTGTCAAATTATCTATAAATTAATAATCTGTGTGTTAATTTCATATAATTCTCTAAACATTTCACTTTTAGTAAGAAAAAAATGACATTTAATGCAATCTGCTTTGTAGAATTCTGTAGATGACCAGCCCATAGAATAGAGTCCCGCTGAATTTGTTCTTCAGATTGAGTTTATGGCAGCCATCTGAACCATAGATTTAATTTATAGAGGAAGATTGATGCTGATTGATCGAAAAGCTCTAAATACAGCATTTTTGGGGTTTAGCCTGCATGCTGTCTTTTAGTGGAGGTCTGAGAGAAGAAGCATGAGTTTTATTTGTATTGGATAAACTACCATTTGTATTAGGGCTGCCCAGTATATCAAAATAAAACTGATGTTCGGTGACGATGACGGTGTTCAGCATCTCACTGCATCTCATTTACTGTGAACCAAGCCAATCTGAGTCACAGAAACACTGTATCTTCAGCAGCACACATGTAGATGAACATACAGTACATGTATTTATTTGCCAGAAACCCACCAAAATAAAAGCTTAATGTTTAAAAAAGGAAGACATTATATGTATATATTTGTATATTATTTAATATTTACATATTTTATTTTTTCATTTTCCTTTTTTTAATTTTACTGTATTTTTAGTGTTTATTTATTTTGTATTTTTTTATTTAGCAATAATCACACAGTTATTTTATTATTTTATAGTCAAGTTATGGGCCAAAAACAAATCATTCATAATATATCCATAATATCAGTGGGGGAAAAAAATCACCATATTATTTCTAAATAGAGCTGTTCATGTCATTTAGTAATAATTTCTGTGCTTTGTCATATCTCAATATATTTCACAGATAAATATTGCAATGCAGTATAGTATACTGAAACACATTTGGTTAAAATGTTGTTTATTAAGTGGTATTTTGAGAAGTATTTAATAGTAATGTTTTGCCATTTGATTAATGAAGAATACTGTATGTGAACGTGTCTTTATGTGTAAATGTATAGACTTATGTAGTCTGCTACCAATCCAAAAATATCAGGGAGTTTATTGTTTATTGAGCACATGTGGTTTGTAATCTGGCATGTATGGGCAATTGCAAAACCATTATTTCTTAGGTTGAGCTCTAAATTACAAATTATTGATTGGTGTGTTGGTTTACACTGGAGGCATGGGAAAGAGAGGGAGATAAAGGGTGTGAAATAAAGAGCGACGGAGAGGGTCTTTTAGCTGTTGTGAATAAAAAAGCTTAGCATTTAGAGTAAGGAGAGTGCTTTCTTTCACATTGTATTTGATATGTCTTGAGATGTTTAAACAGTGGCCATCTTTATCTGGAAGCAAGTTCCTTGTTTTTTTGTGTGTGTGTGTGTTTTGTTTGTTTTTTTTTGTTACTAAATGTTTAATTAATTATTTATTTATTATTTGTTTGGATTACTAAAGTTCATACTTAGATATTTGAGGGTCAGGGCTGTGATTCCCTATAATGCTTTCTCTTAGCGCATTATGAAACCTCTAATGGTATGCCTTAACTAAAGGTGTACCATTTCTCTGCAGGTTCTCCGAACTATACCTTAGAAGGTTGCTTAAGATATATATTTTTATGTGCAACGTTACCAGGTGCAGTGCATGGCGGCGGTGCTGAATTTGTTGATATCAATGGCCCTAGAATCGATTATTCATTCCATGCATGAGTTGCTTTGCTGCAGTTGTGTGAGGAAGTGTTGATTTTAAATAAAGACACAAAACTCTTTCCTGTTAGAACACAACTAATTTGTGTAAAACTTGTACTTTTGCTTTGCAACATTCATCACATCAGAAAAGAAAACCTGGAGAGAAAAATAAATGCCGAGAGCACCTCCCAGTGGGCACCACATAATATTCAAGAAGTAAAACCTACATGGGTTTTGCTAAATAATTTAACAGCTTTTAACAGAAGAGAGAAAAAAATAACAAAATAAAATAACACCTTGGGCCTACAGAAAAACATTGTGGTAAGAGTGCTTTCCAACTAGAAGCACTTGAGACATAGTTGAAATTGCATTTATCAGGAGTCATGGGATCTTAAAAAAATAATCTGAATTGCAAACTAAATCTAACCCTGTGGATATTTTATATAATTTTGAAATGAATGCTCAAACCCGCAACCTCATGCGCAAACATAGCCTGTATCACTAACTGGCAGTATGCTTCCACTGGCCTTTGAATAGTTCATTTATATTATCACAATCATTTTTAGTGTCTTCATTTACTACACAACCGGGGTTGATTGCCCAGCAGCCGCATCACATGTTGGTGTAAATCATACATTTTTGTTATTGGATCACCTACTCAATAAAAATGCAACAGGAAAAACATATAATCAACAGCTACTATTACGGAGAAAAAGAGAGAAAGACAGAAATACGAGAGCCACAAGCAGCTGAATTTGTCTCAACAAAATCAGACCAACAAGATCTAAAAGTTGCTGAATTTAAGTTTAAGTACACTTTATGGCTTCACAGACAGCTAGAGCCATCTTTGAGTTTGCACAACTATTATATTCATATAGAATGAGATGTAAAGAAAAATATTAAGATATAGCCAAGAGTGCTCCAGACCAACCTTCCCGAAAGTATGACTTCCGAAAGGTATACTTAACTAAGAATGTTTCAGGGAAACACGTATTAATGATAAGGTTCAGGCAGGGGCGGAGTGGGACCAAAAAATCTACCGGGAAATTTCATAAACCACCGGCCCTCGGTGGTCAAAAAAAAAAAAAAAATGCTAAAAACGATATACTACTAACATCATAACCCTTGCAAAATTATTTTAAATATATTAAGAAATCACCGCTACTGGTCACGTGGTCTATGGTTAGACTGATTTGTTTAGATCCAGTGAAATTGCTACCTTGACAACCCCACGTGAGAGGCGTTCACACGGCCGCTGACCTGAGCTTCCAAAGTTACCGGAAGTCATTCATTTTCAATGGAAGCTGGCTTCTCTCAGCTGCAAGGAGCGTCAAATTCCTTGACGTTGCGTTTTGAGTGACCAGAGCGTCAATCCGAGAGTTGAAAGTGGCTCAACTTTATGGTAATAATGAGCTATGACGCGGTTCAGCGACAAAACGCCAGCAACCAATCGGAATATAGACGTCCTTCGCAATTTTTGAGCACTTCCTCCAGCATCCGCTTCTTCTTCATTCTGGCCTTTTCGGCCCCTCCTTTGTCCTTTCTCTTCTTGCCTTCCATGGGGGTATCGTTAAATGTTATGCAACCATGCTAATCCTTCCTGACTGTCAATTTATTTATTTATTTATTTCTAGAATTACGCGCTTTCTCTCTCTCTCTCTCTCTCTCTCTCTCTCTCTAGTCTGGCGTGTGCCATTTTTGGGTCATGCCATTAGACGAGGGGGCAGGGGGCGCTCATTATCTCCTTACATTTCTGTAAACAGACTTGACCTGCAATCGGTTCATTGGATAAACGAATTCCCCATTCCCAGGAGGTTTTACTCCATTTTATGTTAATTTAAGAACAAACAAATGAATTAAATACTCGTTTTTATTTTTGGTTTTGTGACCATGAAAGTTCTGTACGAAGAATATGACGGGGGAGATGAGATGAGTGTGCAGGGGGGTAACTATGACTGAGAAATACAGTGCCGATCATGAAAATTCATCAACCGACCGGCCGGCCGGGAAAAGTCCTGATAGTCCCGATTGCCACTCCGCCCCTGGGTACAGGTTTAGGTACAACTTAAGAATGACTTAGTGTTAAGAAGGTTTCGGGAAACACAAACCTGAACAATTTTAGTTGAAGAAATGAGTGGAAAATATTCCTTGGTCATTTAGGAATCAATCAATCAAGGAATCTTGATATTTTGATTAAGACTATATTTTGTTTTGAACCCATTACCCTGGCGTTGACATAGCAATGTTCTTAAAACCACTCAGAATACCTTTACCAACAAAATAACAGCATGGAATCCATGCCCAACACCTTAGCATCATGGCAGTGCATTTTGTGCAGGCTACCACTACTCACATTTCCTTCTTAAACTGTAAGAATCGAGTTGCATCTTGTTGTTTTCATCAGCAGGGTTATTAGAGGAGTGAAGAGCAAGAGTGAAGACCAATTACCCTATTAAAAATGGCAGACTCTAGAGCGATTGCCGCTTATACCTGACATTTGCAGCCCACAGTGCCAGTCAATTTCCAGGACAGATGTGAGCTTGCTTATACTCCTCAGGGCAGATACCCATGTCAGCCTGGTTATGGCCACATGTCGCCTGTTTACACAAAGTCAGTCCCTTAGCAAATGGTGCTGGGAACACATGACATTTTGGACTCATTGTCCAGCTGATAGAAATCATTAGAACAGAGCAGCATTACATTTCTGCCGTTGAAAGTGCTGAGCTTGGTAAATAAATACAATGTTAACACTGCAGATTTTTACCGAATGAGCGGTTCAACATAAACAGAGCCGGGGGAATTGAACATGTCCCATATCCCATACTATTACACCTTTAATTATCCTAATTCTTGAATAATTGAAGTAAATTTTCCATAAGCTTAAAGGAACTGTTTAGGTTCAGTACTAGTTAAGCTTAACTGACAACATTTGTGGCATAATGTTGATTACAACAAAAAAAATTGTCCATCGTTTTCTTGCAATAAAGTGAATGAAGCCTGATAAAATCTGATACCTGATAAAATCTGTAATCACAAACAGTTACTCGCACTTGCAACATTACTGCCAGATCCAGTATAGTCCGCACAGCATTGTGTTTTAGTTTTAATGTTTCTGAAAATCCTCCGTCGAATTGTGCTTTGTTTGTAAAAAAAAAAAAAAAACAACAACAACAAAAACTCTGCGGGGAAATTGTAGTGAATGGAGGATCAAGTTGATGTTTTGGAACTTAATTAAAAATAAATGTAACAATAAATAAACATTTCCTAATGTTAGGATCAGAAGGAAAGCAATCCAAAAATTATGTTTTTCCACAACCTTCAAAGCTTCGAATCTTTATTATTTGGTTTTTGCGTAGACTTACATTTGCCACTCTTGTTTTTTTATGCTACATGCATGAATCGGTGGATGGGCTAAATAGGCAGGGATGTAGAATTGGGGCGGGGCTAAACAGGAAGTGATGTAGAAGCAGGTGTTGACCATCTTCTGCAGAGCGGTTTATCCACACTATGACATCATAAAGTCATATATTCCACAAGCTGTTATGTTTTTAAACTAATGCAAAAGTTTTTAGTTCTGAAACTTACAGGATATTTTTACAGTACAATGACCTCTCATATTTCAAAATATCAAGGGAATTTTGTTTTCTTAGTTCATGACCCCTTTGAAAGAAGAAAGGTGAAGTTTATAAAAGCACTTCCATTAATTCTTTTGCTGCGAGTTGTGTATTATTTGAGCTTTAATTTAAGCTGTTTAAGTAATAATTTGAATGATTTTTTTATGGCTTTATTATGTTATGTTGTCTTGGAAACTAAGATATAACTTTACACAGAAAAGGTTAGCAAGGGATTTGTTTCCCACTAAAATCATTTTAACATGCGTATTGTTTTTGTCTTGTGGGTGTACTGTTGAAACGGTGAGTATTTTGACATTTACAGATTGGACCCATTCACTTCTACTGTAAGTGCATTAATGTATCCTAGATTTTAGCTTCCTTTTTTATACAGAAAATAATCAGCATTATGACACAAATGATGTCAATCTGATCTTATCTTGCGCTGCAGTCCAGAGTGTTCCCTCGCTTAGAAATATTACAGCATCTTCAATCTTTCTTTAATGTGTATATATATTGTTATGTTCGGCATTGAGATTAAAATCAAACGAGTGGTTATTATACTGATATTTGTCTTTCCCAGACTTTTGTGATGTCAAGCATCCCTCAGATGTTCTGATTCATATTGATAAGCTGAGAAGAAATTCCATCTGTATTTCCAAGGCAAAAAAAAAAACTGCTTGCCTTTGTCTTTTAGTTCCTTTTCTCATCGTGTTTTCCCAGCTCTTATCAAGTAGTTTGTCTCCCCGCAGTCAGAGACATCTAATAACGTGATCATTTCTGCCGCAGCTGGTTGCCATAGCAACAGCTCCAGCAGTCCACACTCGAATCAGCGCACAGGGCCCAAGAGGCGAGCGAGGAGACTACATGATAGACAGACCTGAGGAGAGAACCGCAAATCCCTACCCACCTTTTTCCCAGAAGAACTGAAAAATTAGTTGGAAGTGCTACTGCAACCCGGCACACCGAGAAACATAGTGTCATACTGAGGTCTTAAATAAAAGCATGTTGCTGTTATCAGATCACCCAGTTGTCATGGAGAATCAGGTTGATCTGGACTTGGACTGTACACAGGGCCAAGTGTCTGTGTTTAGCCCCCGATATTGAACGTGGACCGCAGCCAGCTGAACTCTCTTGACCGTGATTGGTCATTGATATGGCAGTTCAAAGACAAAAACAGGTGAATTTGTTGCTTGCGTTTGCCCTGGCTTTACAGTTGAGCACAACTTGTTCGGCATGCACACCGCTTATCTCCCTCCCCTCATCCTTACTCACCTTTCCCTTCATTTATGCCTCTATTTTGGAAGGAGATGAAATAAAGAACAAATAAATTGTCTGCTGTTGCGAAGCTGTTGTTTCCCTGTGAGAGACTGCAGGGAGAGCATCAGATTTTAAGTGGTAAAAGGGCTCATTTTTCAAACCCTCATGAAATCAAAATTGTAATTTTAGATAGCGTATAAAGTTAATCTGTATGCTAGGGTGTAAATATAATTACACTAATCTGCAAAATAATGTGATGATATAAAAAAAAATGTAATTGCCTGTTTTGTTGTCATTGGACTAAAGCCAAAAGAAATTATAAAAATGTCTGTAGAATTATGTTTTTCTTTATTTTAATTTATATTTTATATTATATTATATTTATATAATTTATATATATATTTCTTTTTTTCTTTTTTTTTTCTTTTTTTTCAGTAAGACTGTCCTAACTAAAGATTTTTCTTGTCGACTAGTAGTCATTCATTTGAAGCGATTATTCGATTAATCACGTTTATATCAGTAAACCATATAAATGCTTAAGAAGTCTTCATGTGCACACAGCTTGCCACAGCACACAATAGAAACAATGATTATCAGTGCGTCAGGGAAAAAAAAAGCTAAGAAGACTGGACATGCACATTTCATACAAATTACATAATCTAAATATATTAGTTTTCCATTTGAATTGTTTCATTTAAAACGGGCATTTTGCTTTCTGTGGATATATATTTTTGTTTTATGTCTGTGAGGCAAACAGAGTTTCAGTTAATTTTTTCTTTTTTCTTTTTTTGTCATGCTCAAATTCATAGAGAGATGGCAGAAAGCACACCATGGTTAAATTCATTATTTTACAAAAGCACAATGTTAATTGTTATTTTGAGTGCACACAAATAAAAGTACACCTCTCATCAAGATTTGAATGCTGTATTACACTTATCTGTATGAGCTAAAATGATAGGTTAAGTTGATAAGCTAAATGCAAATGATCGCACTGGCGCCTCCATGTTAACTGTCCTACAGCGAGTGCGCTACTGTTCAGCTTTCATACTCCACACAAACACTTCAGTAGTGCACATTTGTCTGGGTTAATGTTGGAGCGAGTGGTCATATATTGTTGCTGCTACTTGATAAGCCACATTTGCAGTTGATGATCGAAACAAAAGTTTGGATGTCCTGACCGATGTAATGTAATTACCACACAGACCAGCTGTTAATGATCTGTAAATCATGGTGTGACAACACTTCCTGTGGACTTTTTTTTCTGCCATTAAGGGTGTACTCATACTAGGCACGGTTGCCATGAACCGGGCCCGGTACGATTGTCCCCCCTCCCCACTCCCCCACTGGCCTGCACTCACATATAGGGTTTCAGCATTCGTGCCGGAGCACGCTTACGTCATTATGGTGCGACGGTTTCGGGATAAACAGGAAGAGCGGCGCTCACTGAACACAATGGAGTCCATCGTTTTCTTTGTGGATAATTTTGTGTCGTTTGGTCCACAGCCCTCTCACAGCCTGTTGTTAAACAGATGTGTCGCCTTAGTGGCGTGAAAATTTTCACGTAATCGTGCTGCTCGTATGAGGATGTTTGCAAGGTACCAGCTGAAGTGCAGCAAGGACTTTGCAGTTTTGAATTTTTATGCGTTTTGCACCTCTGCCGTAGACCAAAGCGACCCTTTCCCTGCCATGTTGGTTTTGGAGCGTCGCAAAACCGTGACGCAACGCGTCCTTTTCCATGCTCCGGCACGGTTAGCACTCACACTGTATGCGAACCGCGCCATAGTCCAACTACATCATAGTCCAACTGAACCGTGCTCTGGCCCACCTCTTCCAAGCGGGCCAGGGCCGGCTAATCGAGCCGGGCCCGGACACGGTTTGGAGCACTCACACTAGTCAAACGAACCGCGCTTTGGTGGTCAAACGCACTCGGGCACGGTTCAAACTGGCTAGTGTGAGTACACCCTAAGTGACTAATGAAATTTTGATTGACTAAGCGTCTTCTGGTGAACTAACGTTGACAATTAGGGGGCAGCCCTAGTAAGTCAGTTTATTTGTAAAATGCTTTTTAGATTAAAAATTTGACTATTTAAATACATTTTAATACAAATCACAAGCCCAAACTTCCTGTTTCAAAAGGAAAGGCATCAGTACAATAAAGAAGAACTTGTTTTTCAGGTGATTTGTTTTCATGGGGTTTTTTAAGAACGTTTGATGAAAAAACTTTTCTATAGAAGTTTAGCAAAAGTGATCATGCTAAAAAAAACTTTCAGCATATGGCCATCATTGGGCTTATCTTCTCAACTAACAAGGTAAAATCTGGTCCCCTCTGAGATGTCTACTGTCATGTCTCTCCTGAGACTCCTGAACACAAACATGTGGCGTATCCTCAAGGGCAAAACTGGACAGTTGATTCTCGCAGGGAAAAAGCCTGGTGTTAATTCCTGTGGATCACAACAGTCCTCATTTGTTAAAAACACCAGGGTGTTAATTCATTAAGCACAGAGACTGTTAATTTACCCAGGACCAGCTGCCGGAAAAACCACAAGGTCAGAAACAAGCTTCCTAATAGGAGTCCTTGAAGGCTGAGACTTGCTTTACACTCGGGTTGAAAGATGTCACAGGAAGAGTAGAACAGAATAAAACATCTCCTTAAGATTGGTTACACAAGGCATTCTTTTAAATTCATGCTTGCTTCTTCCTTGTCATCCCATCAGTGTGGTCAGATGTAACTTATTATTTGAGTCCTGAAGCAGCACACAGCTTGTTGACCCACCGAGAGTTGACACATCCATCATGGAAACACTCATAAATGCCACAGACTAATTTTTCAAGGGTAGACCGATCCATATGCCTGTGATAGTTGTTCTGTGGTGACCTCCAGTGGAAATGAGGTCTTAAAGGAATAGCTGTTACTAAAGAGCAAGACATCTCATCTCAGAACTCATTCATCACAGTGGTTTAATACCATGGAAAATGAAAACGCGAATTGGAAAACACACCAATGTTAAAATGGCTAAATGTGTATATATAATTCACTACCATGAGGAAACCTTCATAATTAAAACTTAAAAAAATAAAAATAAATTAAAGCTAATTCTGAAATCATTTATTTTATTAAATAGTATAATACTTTTCAAATGATGTAACAATGCTGAAATACACCAACTGCATGCTTCCTACACTTTGAAAAAAAAAGTCTTTCTACTTCGGAATTCCATGTTTACTTTAATGTGTTAATTAATTGGTAATCACTGTTAATTTCTGAGTGAAAATAGTTTCTTCACTTTTTTTCAGTGCATCACACCAATCTCATGCTGAGTTATCATTAAATCAGTCAGGGAGAACTTATTTGTAATTCTTTTAATGTTCCTTGAGGCTCACTTATAATGTTAGTTTGTTTTCACAAACTTTATTTGCAAATCATGATTATTCACGTGAATATTAACAACATGAGAGTAAATGCATGGCTTCTTGAACCTGAATATACATTTGCTTTTCTCTTTTTTTATAGTACTCTAACATGAGGGTGAGTAAATTCTAACATTTTTGAGTGAACTAATTCTTTCATTTTGGACAATACCCTGGAACGACGAGTGGGACATTGATTACATCTTTGCTTACTCAGTCACAGTACTTGGCATTGAAATGGCATTGGATCACGGCTCCCCTGGTGTGTTTTGTGCTGTTCTCTTGAATTGTCCTCATTGTGCTTTCAGGTCTCTGCTATCACACTCCGAAACCTCTGAAGCAACATATGTGGGTAGTGTTGCATGGCTAAATGTTGTTGGCACATTTAAAAAGTGGTCTATAAAGCAAATCTCTCAACGTTGGCCCACCTTGTTGTGAGTCCGGTGAGCTGTATCCATAGCAGAATGTGGAAGGGTCATTCTCCATCTGTTGAATGCAATAGGACATTTTTTTACTCCTGCATTATTTTATGAGACAGGGATAAGGGTATAAAAATGAAGAATAGCTTTCTAAATAAATGTCGAACAGGGTTTCAGATGGCCTAGTCCTGTGTGTTACTGTGAATACTGAACATTTTCATTGCGTGCGTGGATGTTTGGGTAAGTGTTTGCAGCAGCTGCAGTTTGGATGTGAATATGGGCTCTTGGAAGCTGGCTAGTCTCCTCCTCGGGGGATGAAACTGTGCAGTGACTCCTGACTGCAGAAAATCAGGCTAGAGAGAGAGACCAACACGCAATACAGATCAGCCAATCAATGAGGCAAATTCTCCTAAACCTTTGTGTCCTGTATTCATTATCATTCATTTGCAGCCGCTGGACTGGCATTACTACAAACTGCCATCACTACATCAGAACACGCTCGTTCTTTATGGTGAGCTAGACACTGCAGCCTGCAATCATTGCTGAGGAGACACTGCCCCCTGGTGTCCAGAAAAGAAGTCTGTCACTGCAGCAACAGATGCCACTGAACAGACTGGGACCATTCAGAGTTATTTATAGAGTGTTACACAGATCTCAGTGGCTCAATTAATGTGTAAGAATGAAGCAATCTGACATTAAATTTCGATCCATAACACAGTCCATTTCTGTAATGCGACACACAATAAAATTGTGCATAAACGAACATATATTTAGGCCTGTGGTAAATGTCCAGGCATGGAGTGCAGCACTTCAGTTATCTAATGAAGCTTCATATTTGTCTTACTTTAGCTGACTTAAGACTGCTACATTAATTCTAAACAAATGGATGTTTCTTGAGTTAGGGGAACATTTCTGTCTGTAGTTTTTAAGAAAAATACTCTAGTTTTAGATGGTGGGTTATAATGGATTTTATGGTGTCTCTTACTTTTTTTATTTTTAAATGTGAAGTAATTGCCAGGATTTTGTGTGTTCAGACTTTTTTCTACATCAAATTTGTTCTTGAAATCCATTTTGGAGTAATAGTTCATGGATTCTTCACTATCCGTATCGCAGGATAAATGTTAAAATGTAGCTGTAGTTTGATGTAGTCTAAGTGCCCCTAACAAAAAAGAATCATCAATATGTTTGTCCGTGTCCAGGATCCTGGAGCTTCAGCAGAATGGAGACATGGACATCCTGAAGCTGAAGTGGTGGCCGCGGGACAGTCCGTGTGACCTGTACTCTCCTGTGGGCACTCGAAAGAATGGCAGCGCCTTGGACATCCACAGCTTTGCTGGGGTCTTCTTTGTACTAGCAGCCGGTGTGGTGCTCTCCTGTCTTATTGCCACTGTGGAAACCTGGTGGACGCGAAGGAAGGGCTCCAGAGTGCCATCGAAGGAGGTGAGAGTCTTGACAGTTGATGTAGGGATGTGGTTGATCATAAACTTATATCATTAACAGAAGAGTGTGGGAGATTTTACAACTGCCCAAGAACAGATCGGATCCAGTTGTTTTTCAAATTCAAGTTCAGCAATATCCCCTTTAAATGTCAACTTAATAAAGAACAATAAGGAAAAAGGTCGTAAAAATGAGCAGCATGACCAAAGTCTTATGCTAATATGAGTTTATGTCAAGTTAACGGCTGCTCATATCTAAATATATATATATATATATATATATATATATATATATATATATATATATATATATATATATATATATATATTAAAGTATATAAAATATAATATACAAATAATTAACAGTTATATCAATTAAATATAGATTTTAATATTAATTACTGTTATATTAACCATGTGGCTATACAAATTTGTGGATGATGCAATAGATTTTATACTTTACAAATTAAAGATACTTAATCTTAAATGATCATTTTCTCTTTATATGGTACTGTATGGTTGCAAATTAAAAGATAATAATACGGAAAAAATTGCAACATTTAAAGCTGTTGAAAAATAGCTGTTATACATACCGTTGACCACAAATCATTCTATAATATTTATGTGCAAAAGTTGCTCGGCCAGGGTAACCAATATAAAAGACACAACTTAATAAGTTTCTTCATCATTTTTAATTGTAAATAACATAACTCCTGATAGCCACACAGATGTAACGGTTAAGCAGAAATCTCTACTGGTTATATCATACCACCCAGCCTTGGGAGGATATTAACAACACCAACAAAACAGACAAGAGTTTATAATGAGAAATAGTCAGCATCACAAACAGCAGACAATGCACTTTTTCAACAAATTAATTTTCTGATAGCACATTTAAACAAGTGAACCTCTCCAAAAAGAACTCAATGTTGTTCAATTGCCTGCCAAGCACATTAACCGTAATAGAGCTCTGCTGAGAAAAAAAAATTAATAAATAAGCAGGTGCTAGAAAATATATGTGCTGATCAAAGCTGCATATATCTGGATAATTACTTTAAAACAAGGCTCTAATTCTTCATTAATGTCCCATCTTTCAGTTTGTGAAGATCAGTTTAGATGTTTTTCTTGTTTTAACAACTGTTTGCCTAAGGTTCTTTGGCATCCAGTTAACAATAATTAACAAATGAGCCCACACTCTGCAGTTAAATGCTTGCATTTTACATGAAAACACTTGGTAACAGTGACAACACGTTCATATGGCTGCGAATGAACCTTTGTGATGTTGCTCTTGACGCATTTCTTTGATTTGATGAGTTTATAGCTCCTTGTTATCTTCTGCAGCTGTCATATTGTGGGTGTTTCCTTTCCTGATATCACATTCCCATTTCCCTCATTACTCCGACCGAGTCCCATCACCCACCCCCAAACATACACACCTGACCTCTCCTCGCAGCCCTCTGGTCCGTGTCATCAGACTCTCCACAGGCCAAAAAACACAGCATTTCATCTCCAGCATTCCACCTGAAAAACAATCTCCGTAGTGCTTTTGATCAGTGGTCAGGGACCTTTTCTTGTCTTCCGTCGTCCCGCCACGAAGCAGCTTTCATCTGTCAGGGGCAGCAGCAGGCCACTCATGACCCCACAGAGAGAGCCCCTCTCCTTCATCCCTGTTCCTCTGAAGGCCATTGTCCACTCTGGTCATCATTATGCTCTGACATTAGTGTAACTCATCTGCTTCTTCCAGAAATGGCAGATGAACATTTTTAAACCTGTTGGTTTAACATGATTCAGTGTAGTGTTAGTTTTTGATTACAGCATGCCACAAATAGCAGATTTAATTCATATAAGAATATGAATTACAAATTTTTACTCACATATGAACAAGGTCAAATTAACTCTGAATGGCTGGGGGAATTGTGACATTACATGGTTAAAATCGACTTGTAATAATGATAGTCTGACTTATTTTTTGTCCGTGAAAAATTTGCTTTCAGGGCATTTTTATGTTTTAATATATAAAAAAAAAGTATCTTAAACTTACTATGGCTGAATTTATTTCAACAAAACTAAAGTTTCTGTTTCTATTTGAACATATTTTAAATTGGAATTTATTGCTGTGATGGCAAAGCTGAATATCCTGCAGCCATTACTTTCTTCAGTGCCACATGAACTGTCAAAAAAAAATCATTGAAATCATTCTAATATGCTGATTTGATGCTTAAGAAACATATAATTATTATCAAATTATATTTTTGTGGAAACCATTTTTTTTTTCAGGGTTCCCTGACGTATAGAAAGTTCAGAGAGTTCACAGCATTTAGTAAATAGAATATAAATTAATATAAATATTTTGTAACATTACAAAATATCTTGATTGCCACTCTTGATGGCCTTAATGCATCTTAGATTATTACAATGATTCATTTCTTTCAGATGATTCTACCTATAATATGCATAATAATTCATATTTTCTTATTCTCTTATTTTCTCATATTTTCTTATATAAATATACAATGCATAGAATGAAAAAAAAAATTACATATATATATATATATATATATATATATATATATATATATATATATATATATATAATGCAAAATAAAATCACTTATAAATATTTATAACCTGTAAATTCACCAGTGATTGGCCTTTGTTCCAGAGAGTTAACATTGGACCTTGTACTTTATAAACTGTGAGTATGTTTAGTCAGTAATTATAGCCAACATAGTGGTGTAGTTGAAGATATAACACTGAGCACAGAGATGATTCTCTCTGAGGATTTTTCAAGTGGGGTGGAGTGCTTTGGCTCTGGTCACACTTGAACCCGCTCCTTTCTGCCCCAGTGGTTGGATCATGCTGAGTTGGGCTCATTCCTCGGAGCACTCTTCCAGACGGTTCCATCAGAGTAGAAGCTTGGCAGAGCTTTACACAAATATTCACACTGACATGCTGATAAGCACGCATTTTAACACGCACGGTCCAGCGAGCGACAAGTGTTAGTGCCAAAAGCAAACGAGACGAAACAAAACACTAAAAATTAGAACATATCACACAGAGTTTTATCCACATTCCTTTACTGCCTTTACTTATTTTTTTTTTTCCAGTAAAATTATCTATGATTTCAGAAAATAATATATATATATATATATATATATATATATATATATATATATATATATATATATAATAAGATGTTATATAAATTCATGAAAAAGTAGCTTATTTTAAGGATTAATTTAACTGGAAAACACTATTTGTTGTCATTTGCTGTCTTTTCTAATTGGCATTTTGGCACATCCTTAAAAACCATTCTTTCATCTTTCAGCATGATGCAACTTTCTGTTTAGTGTGTCGTAGTGTCTTGGTACTTCCTAATTCTTCCTGACTGCTGCTTCTTTTCTTTGTAATATTTCTTGACACCTGGCTAACACTGAGTTCATTACACATCAGAACAATAGAATGGCTTTGTGCTTGTGTCTCTGTGTCTGAAACACACACACACACACACGTTGCATATGCCATGGTGTTAGTTTGTCCCTGTTTCCTCTGTTTCTCTGTGATCTCCCTGTCACGGCTCCTTCTGTGGTGTCGCAATTGATGTGAAATAATTTGATACGACAAGTCGTCAAAACAAGTTCAAACTCATAGTGATGAATTACGTATTGCAACCCGAATTTTTATAGCGCACCACCTGCCAATCCAGAGAGGACGAGCAGGCGGTCCAGAGAACCGGAGGTTTTGCTGTGTGAATAAGTCATTTCACATGCCAGGCTTTGTGTCCTAATCATTCCTGAATAACTAAATGATGAAAAGTTCTTCACCTCAGATGTCTGCTGTGTCATTGATATTGTGGCTGTCTGGAGTCCTGCGGTGCCTCTACGTTTCTAGGCCACAGTATGAGGTCTGCATTCAAATACTGATTTTCCATCTTAAAAGCAAGGAAAAAGGAATAATATATATGATGCCATTTTTTAATCCTATACAAAGGAGAAAATTTATTGAAATTATATTCATGGAGACTTTAAAAGTGAGTATTTGAAAGTCAGACCTCATGTAGCCGCATAATTACAGAGGCCGCCGAGCACCAAACAGCATTCTGTGTCAGTCATTACTCTGAAAATGTTTGATTATTTTTCAGAAAAGACCAAAAAGTCATGTTATCCTTCTGTCAAAGCCTGAAACAACTTTTATTTTGTTGATTTTGTTTTATAGATAAGTACTCTGTGTTGAGGGGTTAAAGCGGGCGTGGGAGAGAAATGCAAAATGCCATTTTTACCATCTCACACTTCCAGGTATCTGGCTCCTTGGACATAAAAAAAAAAAAAAAAAAAAAAAACAACGTCTGTGTGCTGACTGTTTGTTTGTTGTCTTTTTCTACTCATTCCCCCACCTCTCTGAAAACAACCTCTTTCCCATCCTCTCATCTGCCTGCGTCGTGTGTTTGGTCATACTTCTCACGCGCTCACAAACACGCGCACAGACACAAGCAGACGGACCGTCTGTGAGGCAAGACGAGCCGTGTCATGAGCCGCAGACTGACATCATGCTTACGCTCAGGCCTTCCTCCAATCACCTGTCACCTGCATGCTGCGCCACACCCCTCGACTCCAAGCTGAGGCACACGTTCGCCATCCCGTCGCGAACTGTCTTCTGCCAGCACTGAGCTCTACACTCTTTCCGCACTTCTCCAAGTCTCAAGCCCATGTAGGTTATGAAATCGCCCTGGCACCAAATGTGCTACAATACGTTTTGTACGAACTTCAGCAGTTGAACATTTGCTGCTGAGTGAGTGTCCGGCAGGGTGCTACAAAGAAGGCCATCACCATTTATTTCCAGAAACCTAGAGATTTACAGTTACTTTGCTCTGGAATACAATAATACAATAATAGCTGCATAGAGACTAGGCAAAATTGGCTAAAAGAATACAGAAATGACAGAGCAAACAGTTATTTGAGCTGTGTAGCTTTGGAGTGGAGCAACCCATATAAATAGCTTTTTCCCAGCAAGCTGGTATTTGCAAAACTTGTTTTAGATTTATACTGCTGTTGCATTGCCAGACTGAGTGCCTAATTCAGTATTCAATCCCAGAATCCTAATAGAGTTGATAAATCCTGTAAGATGTCACTTAAAGCAGTGGTTCTCAATCGGGGGCCACTAGGGGGCACCAGCAAACTTCAAATGATGCATTGATGTGTGTTAATAATACAATTTCTAAGCTGTCTATATTTAAAATTGTAAGAAAAATCAATATATTTTAAAATATAAATATATTTTAAAGACAAATTTAAGTTCTTATCATTAATAATTAATGTATTGACAGACATGTTCACAAATAAGTGTTTACATGCACCTTTAGTCGAACTAGAGCAATAATCAGACTTTTTAAAATGTAGTGTAAACTTAAATCATACCAGTCAGGCCTTTGTGAAGTCTAATAGATCTAGACTAATAGATCTCAATAATTGTAGTTTTAGACAACAATCTGTCTTTGCATTGTGTGCATGCTTCAGAAGACAAAGGTGATATGTGTGTACCTAATCCTTCAGAATGTAGCTCCATTATAACTGTGCTAAAAAGGTTGAGAACCACTGGTTTAAAGATTTCAGACTAGTGTCACATCCATAGCTATAAATCTTAGAATAAAATGCCTTGGATTAGATTCATATTTGGATCAATCATAACCCGCCCCACAAAAAAATCTTCAAATCACAACAAAGCATTCGAAAAGCACATGGCCCCTCGTTAGTTCAAGAAAACACCACAAATGTGTCCTGTCATTCCCACAATCCTTGTTCCCTTCACTCCTACTCTCCTTTTACACTGCCTTCCTCCACTGTGGTGGTAGGACATGCACCTACAAGCTGCCCCCTGACCTCCCACCCCCTTCGGCCCGACCAGGTTCCCCTCCGCCCCTCTTTACTCAGGTCTACGCTGCCTGCCGCTGGTGGCTGCAATCAACAAAGTGCTTTAGGCTGGTCCAATCCAGAGGCCATTTATCTCACTGCAGCCACAATGTCAGCCCACGTCACCCCGTGAGTGTTCTTTGTTTTAAGCAAGCCACATATTTTAGTGGTTATGTTAGTACTATAAACAAATATACTGTAGATCAACCCGTGGTTTCAGATGGCTTGAAAGTGGAAAGGTTTTATAGACTGTATCTACATATCCAAAGATCCATGTGTCACGCAATAGCATTAATGGTGTTGATAGTTCTCAATAAGTCCAAGGACAGTACTAGTTAAGACTGATGTGTTTTCATTAACATAGCTCAGTATGTTTCCCTTTTTGTACCTTCCTCCCTCCTGATTTTCTTTCTTGCTAACCATGCGAATGCTAAAACCTCATTGGGCCTGCTTATTCTCCATTGACACCCACCTTCAACCTTCTTCTAAATGTTCTCGATGTTTCCATTCATTCCCAACCACATCCGAACACTTCCTTCCCATCTCACTGGCTCACCACCTCTTACCTTGTCTTACCTTTCTTTGCCTGCGTTTCCTCTTCCACCGACCATCCGTTTCCCTATTAACCTCTACGCGCCGTCCCGCTTCACTAACCCATCCCGCTGTATCTGCTTACGATTACACACCTTTTCTCTTCACTTTACACCTCTTTTCTCCTCTGATCCTGTAACAACCTACGCTCCTCCTCCTGTTCTTCTCTCCTTCCTTATTTTCTTCCCGCACCCCTCCCCACTCCACTTTCCTCCTCCGGTTCTCCCCTCCTCTAGGACGATAAGGAGATCGACCTGGAGCACCTTCATCACCGGGTTAACAGCTTGTGCACGGAGGATGAGAGCCCCCACAAACAGTTCTCCACCTCCTCCATCGACCTGACACCCCTGGACATGGACTCCCTCCCGGCCGCCCGGCAGGCCCTGGAGCAGATCAGCGACTTCCGCAACACGCACATCACCACCACCACCTTCATCCCCGAGCAGATCCAGACTCTCAGCCGCAGCCTGTCGGCCAAAGCGGCAGCCGGCTTCGCATTCGGCCCCGTGCAGGACCACCGGACTGGGGGGCCCTTCCGGCAGCGGGCTCCCAACGGCGGCTTCTTTCGCAGCCCCATCAAGACAATGTCCAGCATCCCGTATCAGCCCACCCCGGCCCCCAACTTTAGCTACGGCAACGACCCAGACAGGGGCACCTCCATATAGACTGCAGGGGTTCCTGGGCCTGTGAGTTGGAAACAAAAAAGAGATATATGTAAATACAAATGTTCCTTTTCGGTTGTCGTTTTCTCTTGGCTTTGCTCTGCGCGACGGAGCTCGTTCGTCCCAACTGAACTCGCCGACAGGACGAGGGTGGATTAAAATGATCTTTATTGTCATTGTGGTTTGTTGGGAGATTTTCCTCTGTGAACTAAATGAATTTGCCTTTTGTTTGCCACATTCGATTCAAATGTTGCAATGAATAGTATGTTTACCGGTTTTTGGAATCTTTTTTTTTTTTTTTTTTTTTTTTTGAGAAGAAAAAAAAAAAAAGACTCTGCCATGTGTTTCCCAGATCTGCAATAACTCAGTTTGGAAGAATCTTGTCAACTCATCGACTGAATTTTGCTTTTGGTTAACGATCAGTACTCCCTCTAGCGGACGCCTTCAACATGGCGCTGCTAAACTGAGAGAACACAACCTGCTTCTCTGAAGCTTCACAGCGAGTGACTGTGTTTCTAAAGACCTCTCATCCTCTCTGCCATCTCCCTGAAGCTGAGATCTACTTTGAGTCTGGACACTCTGTGGAAAAGACTCTAATCAACTTTAAAATACAAAAAAAAAAAAAAAAAAAAAAAATTATAATAATAAAGATATTATACTGTGGGGGGGGGGTCAAATGCTACTAAATGTCTCTTACTGACTTAAAGTATAACGAATCTTTAATGCGTGGAATGTGTCTGGTCAGAGAGTTTTAACAACAACAAAAAAAAATGTGTTCAGAGCTGTCTGTAGTTTTAGTTTTCTCTTTTTTTAATGATTAGTTTTGAAATTGCTTCAGTGCCATCATCTTACATTGATTTGCACCATTAAGAGTTTTTATTCACTTCTGTAGGATACTCCAGGATTCGACAAAAACATTCTGTAGAATAGCTTCATTGTATATGCCACAATCTCGCGGCTGTGCATCATAGATTTTGAAAAATCAAAGAGTGAGAGGGTTTTTAAAAGAAATTCTTAACATGAGCTTTTACTTTTTTTTACTTTACTTTTCTAGTGTCAGCCCACAACCTGATACTATCTGAAAATGCTAATACGGTGGCGACTTTTGAGGGGCTATTTGAAATATATTTCTATTTAATTTCGTAAATGTTAAGGGGTACTATTTATCTAACTTTTTTAAAGTGCTAATTGTTTAAACAAGGCCATCGGGGTGTGGTGAGAGTTTAAAAAAAACACATTTCTGAGGACAGAAAACAATCCAATCCGTTTCACTAACATAAACTGTATTAATATTTACTAATGTTAGTCGTTTAGAATGAGCTTTCAGTTTGTTATCCTCTGACTAATTCGCAAATGTTGTGTGTAGAGAACAGCAACAGTGTTTTGACGCAAGCATTCTAGATGTACTTTTCTTAAGATACGATTACTGAAAGACTATAGGAGCAATTTTATTTAGTATCAGTTTAAAGATTTTTATTTAGAGTAAATGAAGAGACATTAAAGTGTATATTTTACATGCAGATAATTTTTTTGTTGGATTTAAAGAAGATATAGAGTATAAATATCTGAGTCTGTAAAGCTCAGTTAGCCACTATCACATTACAAGAAGTTCTCCACGGTTTCTGACGGTCAGGCATTCTCATTCAACTTCATTTCATTTTAATTTCCAAATCTGGCAAAAAGGAGGCAAGGTTTTTTTTTTCCCGTAAAAGAAGCATGCAAAACCTGCTATGCCTGTAACATTTTTTATTTCATACATAGAATTGTACAGGATTACATCATTTTCAACTGATTATAATGTACAGTATTTAATATAGGCCTATTTTGTTGTATGTGTTGCATATTATTCAAATGGAACAAACTGAGGCCTCTGTTACAAGTGGCAAAGCTTTCTGTGTATAATTTGTCTAATAAACATGTTTTCTACAGTGGTTTTTATTGTGTTGTCTGTATGATCAAAAATGGCAAACGGATACAATAATGCCCCGAACTAATGTGAACACTTTCTGTTTTGTCCCTTCCACCTCAGGATAAGCTCATGAAGTTCTTTGAACACAGTGAAGGTTGTGGTCAAAGGTTAGCCACTGTTGGCTTTGGCTTTGTGAACCAGATTCATGCTCTACATGTCAAAGTGAAAGGCACCACATCATTTCAAGTCATGCTCTAGTGACTGAAGAGTTTGTCACCACAAGTTTAACCCTGAACCTGTCATGTTCCAGATGCATTAGGCCAAGTTCTTGTACGTGAGTCTGTTTATGCTGTGTAATGTATGTAATGTGTATGGGTCGTAATGTTGCCTGCTACACTTTTTACCAAACTCTGTCTCTGATGCACCAGAAGGGTTTTTTATTTATTTATTTATTTATTTATTTTTAACGATTAAAAGTTTACACTTCCCGCACATAGCATACCACCCATTGAGGCTGACATGCAGATAGTTGCCCTCTGTAGCTCTTATAAGGACTAATATACCAATATACAATCCCATGTTAAATGGCAGATGTTTTCTGCATGAAAACAGCAGATGAATTAATAATCAAATAGAAAAAGGTTATAATTTCTCTCCGATTAAAGTTGTAGCAAAATGGCTGTTTGTATTTTGATAACTAAGGCTCAAGCTCTGAAGAAAATAAACACTTGATCTACGGTAAGTGCGTTGCAAGTCCACTAGATGTCGCCTTTGAGGATGTTCAGTTTCCCAGAGCTGTAAAGAGACGCATACTAAAGTGTGCACCTGTTCTGCCATTTAGAAAATCAGAGATCTTATTTGTTTCAGGTTTCGTGTATGGAAAACACTACATCAAATTAAACGCTTGTGAGTATACAAGCTTGCTTTAAACTGTAACATCAGGAGGTTTATATATACTGGATGATAAAAGAAAAAATACATTTAATTATTAAATTTAATATATATTAGGCATTACTTTTATCTATGTAAATATTTGTTACATAGATTTTAAAAAATATATACATGTATATGTTATTTAAGATATATTTAATGAAAGGAGTAGCTGTGAAAATTTATTATTAGGTTAGCTACTAATAATAATACTAGGTGTGTTGAGGAGCCCTGTGATGTGTTTTATCGACTTTTATCAGGCACGCGATATCTCTGGGTTTCCCGGGAGACAGGAATGAAAAAGGCAGCACGCAGACTCGATCGCGGTGGAAGCCCCCATCGAGACACATTTTGTGCCCTTTTTCCAAAGAGTTCTTCAGGCGTGTCGAATGGAACACTGAATCTCTATTGTCCCTGGGACACTTTAATAATCGACGGCAGCAATCTCAACCTGTTGTTTGCTTTAGGACCTATCCCAAGACACACAAGCCGCCTGGATGAGGCTCCAGTTGGGGTGAGCTCAGGCGCCAGTCCGCAAGCCTCTGCGCTCTATGAATTCATGAATAAATGTAAAAAGATTCATGTGAAGATTTTAATGCCAGAAAACAGGAATTAAGGTCCTGTGCATCACTGCCTTACATTAGCTAAGTAATAATTGTTTTAGTGGCTAACTAGGGAACGCTGCTGTAGCGCGTGTCAAAAAGTTTTGCACACGTTGCTGTCTGCACATTTTCCACATTATAACTAATTAACTTCTAATATTGATGCCTTTTCTTATAGTTTTAGGCTTTTTAAATGCCTAACTAGCTGAATTAATGTATTTTATTATACGTTGTTATATATATATATATATATATATATATATATATATATATATATATATATATATATATATATATATATATATATAATTATTTTTCTATACAGTAAAATCAAAGTGTCATCTGTAATCCTACGAAAAGGGCGTCATCATCAACATTTAATATTATGATTAATAATGTTTTTTTTTTTTTTTTTTTTTCATCATCTAACTGCCCTTTTTGCATTTGCTCTCTTTCTAAAGCTCGTGACAGCAAGGGACTGTCGCGCATCCAGATCAAGTGTCTGATCTTTGGGAAGCTCTTTTGCTGAAAGGGCGTTCCTTAAATCGGATCAAAAGTTTTTGAACTTGTTCAAAAAGAAAACGAAACTCAATCTGTTATTAACACTCATTTTTGAATGCGTTAATCTTTGCATTAATAAATCAATGAATTAATGCTATTTGTTTAATGTCCATGCTACGCAGCTTCTTTTTTTTTCAATAGAGAAGTATAAAAAAATGTATATGTGTATTTATTTTATTATGTTAGAATATATGTACGATTGTAAGATTATACGATTACGTAAACTAAGAAATAAATGATAAATGCCTAAATTAATAAAACGTGATTGTAAATGTATGTAGCTAGTTAATTTTAGTTTTAGTTTTCTTTAAAGCTAGAACAAGAGGTTTACTTTAAGCAAATGGCGCTAAATTCAGCTGTTCACGAGCACTTAATGGACACAAGCAGATTCAAAGCACGGTGTTCTCAAATAAACTGTTTTTATAACCCCTTTCACTTCATTTGAGACAGTCAAGAGACCAGTTTTGTTGTTTTTCTTTTTTTTTCTTTTTTTTTTTTTACTGTTGCACTTTGTAGACAAACCCCCGGTTTCACAGGCAAAGGTTAAATCTAATCCCAGACTAAATTGTAAATCTGAGCTGTTCCAAATAAAAGAAACTTGAATTGACTGATCTTAAAATATGTGCATGTCAGACATTTGAGGAGTAGGGAGTGAGACTGTGTTGCAACAGCCTTTGTGCTTTTGTTTTGTCTCAAGATGCACACTAAGTATTTTTTTGTTGTTGTTTTTTTTTTGTTGTTGTTGTTTTGTTTTTTTGTCTAAGGCAAGTTTATAAAAACTACTTATATGTCCTAATTGACCTATCACCTAATCCAGTTTTAATCTAGCCCTCTCCATGAAACCAGGCCTAGATCTAATTTCCTAAACATAGCGTGTGACGAGGCTTTCCACAAAACTTTATTCAGTCTCTTAAGTTTCTGAGTGCGTCCTGTGGGACGACCCATTGTGATAATAATTCTCTAGTTAAACAGGTTTGAAGCGCAAAATAACCAAAAAAAAAAAAAAAGTTTGGCCATAATAACCTCTCTCGGGTTTACTATTTCTCATTGGTCGCCTACACGCGCCTGCCCCGCGTGCTCTTATTGGTCAAAGCGCCACGCGACCATCTTGAGAAGGGGGGCTCCCCGGCGCGTGCCGCTTTTAAAACCGACGAGTCGCCCTGAGACATCAGTAAAGGAATCACCTTCACCACAGGTGTAAGAAGAGAAATCCTCCACGGCAAAAATCCCGTTCTCTTATCCATAGCCACCCACTTTCCTGCAATAAGCAAAAAACAACAACATGGATGGAATGAATGTGGACGGCGTAAGCACGGATACAAGGGAGGGGGCTGAACTCGACTTCCAACATCCGAACCTGGGGAGGGGGGAGCAGCGCGAGTACCCACCAGCTTTGGCACTCATGGCCAGCAGTGACCCACGCGCCTGGCTGGCTCCCGTGCAGGCTGGCACCTGCGCGGCACACGCTGAATACCTGCTGCACTCGCCCGGCTCGAGCGCGGAAGGCGTGTCCTCTGCCTCCAACTTCAGGAAGAGCAGCAAGAGTCCTGTCAAAGTACGCGAGCTCTGCCGGCTTAAAGGGGCTGTGGCTGCAGATGAGGGCAGACAGCGGGCTCCATCCAGCAAAGCGACCAACGTCGTGCAAAAACAGAGGCGCATGGCTGCCAATGCCCGGGAGAGGCGAAGGATGCACGGATTGAACCACGCGTTCGACAAGCTGCGCAGCGTCATCCCAGCCTTCGACAATGACAAGAAGCTCTCCAAATACGAAACCCTACAGATGGCCCAGATCTACATCAACGCCCTGTCCGACTTGCTTCAGGGCCCCGGTACTAAAGCCGACCAGCCAAACTGCGACCTGCTGCCTGCCAACGCGTTCGAGGAGGACCACTCTCCCAGAGGATCGCCGAGCGTTTGCCGGAGAGGCGCGGGTTACCCGTACCAGTACGAGGACGCATCTTTCGCCTCTTTCATGGAGCAAGACCTCCAGTCGTTCTCTGGAACGAGCAAGTTCGGTTCAGAGGCCAGCAAGGACTCGCCTCGGTCGAACCGGAGCGACGGAGAGTTTTCCCCTCACTCGCACTTCAGCGACTCGGACGAAACGCACTTGGAGATGCAGAGCGAGGACGAGCTGTCGGAACTGAAACTGCCCAAGCACAGCGCTTTTTAGAAAACACACCAACCGGACTGTCCATCAATCGTGTCAATCGCATATTTGGGCTTTTTAATAGGCGGCTTTATTTATCCATTTGCTGTATGATCTTTTGATAATGAAGTTGCTGTTGTGTCTGACGCCAATAGATTTAGTTGCCTTCTCGTGACATTGACCAGACCCCTACGCCATGTGAACTGCCGCGTGCAGCAGTGCCATGGGCTCGAATGTCATGCATAAAACTGTCTTCCGTGAACTGTTTTGACACGTCATTGTCATAGGCCTATTTTCGATTGATTACGAATTACGATTGATTTTGAACCCTCTAAGAATTTGCAACTTCTAAAGTTTACGTGCACTTTAAAAACGGGCCATAGGCTTGAGAAACACTGTTTTGTCATGGAACAAGAAATGTTGTGTTTATGTAGAAGTAATGCCAATTTGATGAATATATTTAATATAGCCATTAGATTTTGTACATCCGTTCGTTTTTAATATTTGATTTAACTGCAAAGATGTTGTGTTCTGCTTCTGTAGCTGAAGTAAGCTATTTATTTCCATTTGCCTTGTCAATTTTTTGCGTTATTGAAAATGAACAGTTTTGTTACTCGTATGTTTTGTTTTATTGTGTAGAAATAAAAAATAATTTAGAAATTAACATGTTTATGTCTCGTGTCTCTGTGTGATTGTCGTTATACATTATTCATTGCAATTTATCAAATAACTTTCCTAGAATCTAGATTTTTTTTTTTTTTTTTTTAAATAAAGAAAATCCTAATATCTGGGAACCAGCTTTATCTAATGCTATTTAATGTTAATTAAGTTTAGCCCTCAACAAGAACTTATAGGTGTGAAACATTTTATGGTTGTAAATAATATGACATGATCGAATACATTTTTTAAATATATTATTTTTTTTCGGTACTGTAGCCTATACAATTTTCTATCAAGACGTAGGGTGATCTTGTCTGTGAGACATACAAAACAATCCTTTATTTTTAAGTGTGAACTTTAGTCAAGTAACCTATAGTGCACCGTTTAAAGGAAAAAAAATGGGTGTTTTCGTAGCGATGCCATAGAGTAATATATATATATATGTATGTATATATATATATATATATATATATATATATATATATATATATATATATATATTGGTTCAATGAACAATTCCTAGAAAAAAAACCTTTTTCTTAATGTGAAGAATATTTGTATAATGTAAAAATACACTTTTCCCCCCACTATAAACCTTTTGTGGAATGAAAAGGCTCCATGGATTTTAAATGATATTCATGGAACCATCAATGTCAATGATCCTTTTGACCATCTTCTTTTAAGAAACACTTTCTTAAGTTGGTTATTTGGACAAAAAAGCTCTTAATTTAACGACTTAAATTATAAGTAATATTTTATATAGCCTATAATTAGATATCAAAGTTATTTTTGGAACTTAAGATTCTATGGCAGCAGACAGCAACACAATGTTGGCTATAATAAAAACATTTAATTTTATATAATATTTCATTTTATTTACTCAAAAATCTGGGAAATCAGATCATCAAATCAATGCACTAAACACATTTAATTTAAAAAAGCAAATAAATAAATAAATATTATTCATCATTATTCATTAATTAAAAAAATTATTCATCTCGCCGTCACCTAATTTAGCTAATATCAGTTCAGCATATTTGTATTATTATTTAGCCTGTTCATTCTGAGTCTGTTTTAAAAACCTTTGAAGTTTTACTTATAGCTGTCAAAAAGCTAAGCTGCAAACGCTTTATTTAGGCAATATTACAAATATTGCTCCTGTTTCACAGTTTAAAGCCAACCCGATCTCATGAGAAAACGTATTTTAACGAATTTCTTATGATTTGATTCACATAAAGCGAAAAAACTGCAATTTTAGAAGACGCAGGCATGTTAGGAAAACTTTATTCAGCTGTTCGTTCTACACTTGTTTTAAAACGTTATCTTTAAGTCATATCTTAGTCTCATTGTTAATATTTTCTTTTAGTCAGAGTTTGGAAGCACTTCTCTAAAGGCGTTTAGCACATACGTTAAAGTTTTCTTTATGTGGTTCATATGTATTCTGGTATGCTGCCAACTGCCCCCGTGCCAACTGTCAGCTTCTCTGCCCTCAAGCCATGACAAACATCATGAATCATTTCAGTTTGCGTATGAATTGGATTTAATAGTTTTCTTATCTATCATCAGCCTCGTGTCTATTGAAGGAATTGTTTTAACTGTAATTGAAGTGTTATTAACTTTTTCAAAATTGTTAGCCGACCCGTGGCAGGGGGTGTTGGGTGTCCTCCTGGAAGCACGCGCTGTCAGCTGGTGAGCGCAACGAGTGGAGTCCCACAGGACCTGACTCGAGAGACTATACACTCGCTCCGTGAGTCTGCCACACACGCGCACACACGCCCGCCAGCACGCACCAAAGTAAACACTCGCACTCGGTTGTCTAAAAGGGGGCCTAAAATAGCCTTCCTTTGTTGTTGTTGTTGAAAATAAAACTGAAATAATTAAAGACCTCTAAAACACACGTTTTGAATAAACATTTTTGCCTTATGAACTTTTTTGTTTTTCAGAACATCTCCAAAAATGAGGTTTAATCATTGTAAAAACCTTATTTACCGTGGTAAATTATTATGCATATTACAAAAAAAGCGTTGATGTATTCTTTTTAATAGAGTAGCTTCTTTAAGCACTTTTCAACGACGATAAAAGCTACAGAGAAAGTTCCCTTTAGGAATAGAAAGAGATAAGTAATTTTCCAAAACTTTTTTGTCCGCACCCTTCGAAGACTTCACTGGAATTGCTCAGGAATTATTAATGAAAGTGGGTTCTGTGTACCTGCTTTTTTGAGTCTCCACCCCTGAGTTTAACCAATCACTTGCCATGCGTCTGCGATCTCTGTCCAGATTAACATCGAGAAGAATAATAGGCAATATCATGCACACGTTCAGCACGCTAAATTATTCACAACATTCTCCATAATACCTTTATCTTCCAGTGAACCGCGCGACCATCTGTGCCGTCCTGTTACATGCGACCCTCAAACGACAAACGCGCTCAAATTTCGCGACCACGAGCCAGTAAATAGGGAGTAGCGACGCCTACCAAACTAAACTAGCTGAAAAGTTTATCACCTTCACTTATAGTTGCATTTAGTATGTTTTTTCTTAAAATGTGTTTCCCTAAATTTGTATCTCTCGCCTTTCACGGTATTTTACAACGGAGACTGCCTGTTTCCGTTAAGTAGCACTTAGATCGGTTATCAGGGCATGGTTACATGAGCTGTCAGGTCCAGTCGTCCTCAACTAATTCCAATGCGTTCACCGATATGTCCAGTTTGTCTCCTCAATACAAAAATAGCTTAGAAAATGCTATTTTTCATCTTGACAGTTTTCTTTGTTTTTGCTTTGGTATGCGCGCGACTCGCACGTGGAGCCTTATCATATACAAACCGAATCTCATTAAAATCTGTAAAACTATTTTATTCAATTTTGTATTTAATTTTATGTAATTCTGGAGTAGGCTAGTCTATTTCATTTTAAGCTAGAAGCCTGGGACCGAAGTTTCATGTCTTTTGTTGTATTTATTTATTTTATTTTTTCTCAGATTTGAGATTCGAATAGGCTAGTCTGTATCAACAATATCCTTAAAAGAGTAGGCTATGCGATGATTTTATGGTGCCCATGATATAAACAATATTGCTTGATTTAATACAGAAAACAAATAATAAAATAAAACGTGCATTGTGCTACAAAGAAGAGACAAGAAAATTACGTTTTGAAAAATGTGTTTAATTTTCGTGTTTTAAGTGGATACTTAGCTAACTGTCAGTTGACCCCGCGTGCCCTTATTACCGCATCAGGACAACTGAACTGATCTGATATCAACCTGTGGCCCCATGGGTCTTTTTTGCTAATTAAGTATTCTTGACAACAGCTGGGAAACTGCCTGCGTTGAGGTTTCACATCTCATTAAGTATTGAGGTAGAGCGTAGAAGGAAAAACATAAACAAACACTCTCTCCCTTTTGCAATGCGCGGGAGTCTGAGAGGCTCGTGCGCAATGGTGCTATCGTGCTATCGCCTTGCAACTTCATGCTATAACTTACAAATCCAACAAATTTGTTGAGTAAAGATTCCGAAATAGTTATGGTATGTTAACATAATGTGTCTCATTTAATAACTTTATTAATATGTTGTGTATGCAGAAAAAGTTGGCTCTTTCCCAACTTCACACTATTGGCTCAAACCTGATTGTTAGGCATTCCACAGTTTTTGTTTGACAGTGAAAACATAGGACAGTAGATCAGTTTTGTATGCATTCCAATGCTGTTTGAAGTGGTGGACGAATTCGCATGCATAGCCTACAGAACAGGTAAAGTGTTATAAGTGAGTTAACAATATAAACTGCCTGCAGAGCACATGCTCATTCCTGTGCTTAGTTGAAAAGTGAGGTTCCTAAATTTCATTGAAGATAAGGGGAGTGGGTGGAGCCAAGGAAAGGGCTCGGACTCTCTGGGGACACTGGAACAAAAGCTAAAACTGGGCCGTACTTTCCATCTGCTTCGAGACTGTAGCAACAACCACAGAGCAAGACAGAAAAAGAGAGAGAGTGCATGTGGGGGTGAAGTGCACAAGGCATTCAAAAGAGAGGAAAAGAGAAGTGCAGAAATTGATAATAACTGGAGAAAAATCCACTGTTATAGTGCGGACAGAGAATCATTCTCAGCTATGTAAGCACTGATCTGAAAGACTTGTGCCAGGTAACTGTTGCCCATCCAGGTATTGTCGAAAGAGCATTGGGATGTCAGCTTATGGAGACAACGCTTTGAAATATTAATGTCAATGTATTAGAGGCCTTTGTTGACACATACGCATACACCTGGGCATGTAGCACAACTACGTGGTTTGCAAAGCTTTGTGGTGTTTAAAAAAAGATTGTTATCTAAGCAAGGGAGGAAAATAATAGAAAACGTCACATGAGCCTCTGAATAAAAGGTATGAATAATGCATAGGCTTCCTGTGAATACTAGTCTGCAGTCTCTGATGATGCATATCAATGTAACCCAGATAGCCAGGATTATTCTTGTGAAATCATAGATAATGTTATCCATGAATGCTCTTAACTTGCAAAACGGGGGAGGCGGGGGCACTGAAGTGTCTGTTGAACATAATCTTCGGTCACTTTTGACTCAAGAATTGTACAATTTTCAATTAAAAAAATTGTAGCTTCATCAGAATGATACAAAACGAAGTGACTTTTATGGTACTTGATATGTGAACACACAAAAATAATTGAGGCATGATTTGAAAAAGCTAAGTGCTCATAAAAAACATTGTCACATTCATGTTCTTAGAATTTTTTTTTAACAATCTAGAAATCCTCCACAATGCAAAAATAAATAAATAAAATTGCACAGCATTGAAGGGGTGAAGCTCTAAAACATCTAGAGTGCAAAATCAACACACACACACACACTTGTACACACCCATCCCCCCCATGAACTGGTGTGCCTGTAACACAGACACTATGTAAAATAAAATTAATAATTCAACTACAGTTTAGTGGAAAAGTGGACAGCAAGGAAGGGGTTACACTTGAAAACATCATGAGTCCAAAACAGACACATCCACTCACACATACTCACAGACACACACACGCAATTATACACACTCAAATGAATTGGTATGGCTATAAACATATAGCCATAATGAGTACGAAAACTGAAATAAGAGGTTAAAATCAGATCACACCGAGAAGGGTTAAGCTCTGATAAAGCATTCCTGTTTATTTTTGTTACATGTTTATAGAATTGTAATGCTTTGTATAACAAAAATGCATTCTGGGTTCAGGTTTCACTATAGTAATAATAATTCAAAAACTGATGCTTCAAATCAACATTTAAAACAACAAAAAATATATCTATAAACCTTGACAAAAGATAAAAGTAAATAATTATGTATAAAAACAACAAGGGAATTCAAAGGCCTCTCTATAGATTCCTATACAGGCATCTAGTGGTTACACCATGAAATTGCATGTTTTTCTTTCTTTGATCTCACCAGGAGGAGCTAATCTCTATTTAAAAAAAAAAATGAGATACTGCATTAATTGAAATATAATTGTAATTTTTTTATTATTTCTAATAATTATTGTATAAATATGAATTATTACTATACAATTATCTCAAAATAATAATAATAATGATACATATTATTGAACAAAATTATTTTAGATTGATTTTACTGAAGAAAAATAAGTTACATTTCAGGTGTCTTGTCACTTTTGAAGACTATAAGTGTGATTCACAAATAAAGAACGGGTTCAATACAAGTTAAACTCACTCAACAGCATTTGTTGCATAATGTTGTTTACCAGAAAAACAAACTCTCTTGTTAATCAATTTTTTTGTTTAACGCTGTTCAATTATATGAGCTGGAATGTTGTTCATGTAATTTTTATTTTATAGTCATTTTAAAGGGATAGTTCACCCAAAAGTGAAACTTCTGTCATTAATTACTCACCCTTATGTTGTTCCAAACCCGTAAGACTTAGTTCACCTTCGGAACACAAATTTAGATATTTTGGATGAAATCAGAGAGCCTTCTGACCCCTCAACTGACAGCAACACAACAACCTCAAGGCCCTGAGACATAGTAAGGACGTTGTTAAAATGGTCCATGTAACATCAGTGGTTCAGCTGTAATTTTACAAAGCTATGAGAATACTTTTTGTGCACAAAAATTTATCATTCAATTAATCTCCACTCTAGAACATGCACTGAGCATTGTTTATGAGCAGAGAAGCGCACGTGCATGCACTGCGATACTCAATAATGGGGGAGGACTATCGCTGAATAAAGTTGTTATTTTTGTTTACTTTTCTTCCTTTTTTCCCATAAAAATAAGCTAACAAGCTTGTTATTTATGTCTTGTGTCCCTCTGCCATACTTTTAAACAGGTGCAGTTGTTATTCTTCTTACACAGTATAGCACCTAATGAATTGCAAATCTCACACTTTCACACAAAATAGCTTTCTTCAGTGTTGCAAAGAAAGTGAATACTATTGAAGCAATGCATGTAAAACTGTGTTTATGAATTGGCCCTATTCACTATAATCCAGTTTTTTGCTTGGAATTTTTTTTTTCTTCCCTAGTAATCAGCATTCATCACAAATTCAATTGTACCTGGACTACCTTTTTGAGTCTTTTGAACATGTATGTGATGTTATATATCACATTAGTTCATTAAAGTAATCTACAGAAAAACTGGAAGTATATTAGCCATTTGTTAGCTAACCTTGTCCACCTCATCTCAATGTCTTTCAGCACCCCGTATAAAGAAACTGAAAGGGCAGTGGTGGTTCTACGCATCTTTGTCCCTCTTGTGGCTGCCCTTTTGTGTCTGCAAATGTTCAAAGTGGACGTACCTACACCAACATGAGGCTTCTTGGGTAACTGTCCCATTCAAAGGTATACAATAGTGAGGCCAATTATATTGACGTTCAATGCCCTTTGAGCATCAGTTACATTCATTGTGAGGATTTGGATGTGTGTGCATATGTATAGGAAACACCTAAACTGTAGGGGCATTTATTCTTTTTGTCGAGTTCTTCATGGATTAGGTTACGTCAAGCTTGCTGTTCCCCTTCCGATGAACGAGAGGCTGTGGTAGTGAATGGTTGAGGTTAAAAAAAGAAATGGCTCTCGAAGTGCTGGAGGCACTTTTCGAGTCACACCTCAGAACGAGAGGGGCAATTTTTTCTTTAAAACTAGTGGTGAATGCTTTGACTTCTATAGATTACAACGACAGAGAATGATTGGATTTGTGGTGTAAACCACATCTAAGACCCTCCTGTGTGGGTACGTCTTTGAATTCTGAGCCGATATGCAGTTCTGAACTTCACGATCATAGAAACGCCATAAAATAATTTTCATAAGTAAATACTATTTCAGTCTTTCTACAAAATGTTCCACTTAATTCAAATATTAGTTGCTGTTTCTTTGTAATTATTTGTGAATTTGTGAAAATCGGTGTATAATGAATGAATCGCATTCAAAATAAAAGTTTGTTTACATACTATATAGATGTGTGTGTGTGTGTGTGTGTGTACTATGTATATTTCATATATTAAAATATGCACACATATATGTATATATGTAAAAAAAAAAATTTGTATGTATGTGTATTTATACTTGTATATGAATTATATTATATATAAATATAAATGATCAGCCGTTCTCTGTTCAAATCTGCAAAAATTCTGAAGGTCTAATTTATTCCAATTATTATCCGGGACATCTAGGACTATTATCTTAGGAAGTATTCATTTTAAAACTTAAGTAAATATGGGTAATAAGATAAGGAATAGACAAATGGGTTAAATCATTTCAATTCGGTGTCCATGACATCTGCACCAGGACCTCTCTTGCCTTGAACTCATTTAACTCGCTGACTGTCCCACCCACTCACCTGTGAAGGCCACGCATCTATTAAGGGACTCTTGACCCCATTGTACAGTGGCTGCACAGATAGTGTTTCAGCGGTGAGCCATGCTCAGGGGAGGGATACTGTATATTGTCAGGAGTTTTCTTGTGTTTTATTCTGCTGCCTTTTCATGGCCTGCTGAAAGCCTCCCCTAGTCCAGTTCCCCAGAGACCCTCACTCTCAGGTATCCTGTGGGTGGAGCAGAGGGGAGTGGGGCAAGCTGGGGGAGACAAGGATATCGCTTTCAGCTGTACGCAGAGACAACCGTGCCCCCCGCCCAACTTTTCTCCCTCTCACTCCCAATTAGGGATACATGTCCGACCCTTTTTTGTTTTTTTTCCTTCCCACTTCAATTCATCTATTCAGCACTCCAAGATGAGCCTCTGACAATGGAGATTTGTGGAAAGCAACTTTGCAAATCAAACAATGTCATGCAGGGCAGTGGGATGGAAAAGGTAGAAGACAGACACACGGACGGTCAGATAGATAGATAGATAGATAGATAGGGGTTACCATGGCTGAGTCATGTCTAATGAGTTTGTGTAAATGTGTTTTCTTTTGTCACTAAGAAAAATTAGATGTCTGAATCACTGATGAGTCAGCAGACACAAGGTCTGTTACAAGAAAATGAGAGTAAAACCTGAGCTGAATGACCTCTGGTCAAAATCACCATTCAAGATTAGCATGCACCTTCTTTGAAATGTATCGTTGGTTCCAAGGTGACAGACTGACCTGCTAATTTAAAAACACTGGGATACACAGTCACACTTCTCTTGTTCCTTAGTTTTTTTTCTTCTTCTTCCTTCTTTTGAGCATCCCTGCAGTATGAGTGTGAGACACGGGAGTGGTGGGGAGGGAGCTGGTGCCTGCAGGGTGTACTTAGAAAACATGACCCCTTTCTAAATAGTTTGTGCCCAACACTAACAGAGCAACTTCCTTGTTGCATTAATAAAGCCCAGATTCACTCATGATACAAAAGAAGCTGAGTAATTAGTTAACCAGTCAGCAGGCTTCTTAGCAACTCAAGCCTCTCAGCACCATCACACACCCCTCCTCCAAATCATTACTCAGCAAAGCTTAGCGTCATTTTTAGTTTGAAACTGTTTTCTGCTGATTTGGAGCTTGCCATTATTTACTCATCATCATTCCAAACCTGTTATTTTTATTTTTATTTTTTTTACGTGAAACACAAAATGTACATTTTGGAAGAATCTTTTTTAAAGGGACTGCCTCTGTCAAGTTTTTAAAGAAAAGAAAATACAATACAAGAGGAATGCAAAGCAATTCCAACAAAGTGCAGTCTGTTAACTAGGGGACCTCAAGGGGGTAAATAAATAAGAATATAACATTTTTTTACTAAATGTACAACAGTACTAATTTAAAAAAATTATAATACAGCTTTTTTTATGTTTAAGTGTCATCACAACATAAATAGACTGTAGATAGACTGTATCTTTTTAAGGAGTTTCCCTACAGCCTGCTCTGATTGTATGACACTGCTTTGTGAAAACCTGCATTGAAACTTTTTTATTGAGAAGTGCTATACACTAATATTTGGTACAAAATAAGGTAACAGTTATTTTTCACTTTAGTAAACTAAATTAAAACATGAGCAAATCGATTTCAAATCGATTTCACAATTTTGGACACCTTTAAAAAAGTTTTCTCTACTTTTTGGAGCTTGACAGTAGTGTCTTTTAACTGTCATTATATTGATAAGAGTTGCATGAAAATATATATATGAATTAACCTGTAATACCTTTTTCTTTGATAATTTGATGAATAAATAGTTTAAGAGAACAGCTTATGTTCAAAATAGAAATCTTTTCTAACAATTAAGTATTTGTTAGTACTTTTTATCAATTTAGCACATCCTTGATGAATGTTTTTACTTTCTTTAAACAAAAAGAAAGAAATATTTACTCACCTCAAAATTTTAAATAGTAGTGTCTATTGTAACACAAAATTTCTATTTTGACATTAGAACATTAATTAACAATCAGCATTATAATATTTTTATTATAGTATCACAATTTATTATAGTAGATAGTATTGATTGTGGAGCTGTTTGTTCAGGTAAGCATGGGAAAAGTTCTAGCTGTCTCTCATACTTGAGTTCATCTTCCTTCCCTGCAGATTATCCCTACATCCCTCGTTTTCACATCATCAGGCTCAATCCGCATCCAGTTGATGTTCTCCTGAGGGGTGCTTCCCCCTACAGATCAGTGCTGCCTCACTGCACCTGTCAATCAGTGTCTCTTTTCCTCTCCCACCCTATTTCCTGTTTCTGCATGATATACTCTGTAGTTCAGTTATTCACAAACTTCCCAACTTTAAATTACTACACAGCGAAAGCCAATGCAAACAGGCCCAAAAAAACTTTGTTAAAAAACTAACATGCAGGAAAACTGGAAAATCCCAGGAAAACTGAACATAAACTGAAACAATATCAACATCTTTTAGAAATATCTTGATCATATTATTATTTTATAAATATATATATATATATATATATATATATGTGTGTGTGTGTGTGTGTGTGTGTGTGTGTGTGTGTGTGTGTGTGTGTGTGTGTGTGTGTGTGTGTGTGTGCGTGCGTGCGTGCGTGCGTGCGTGCGTGCGTCAATTACAGGTAGTAACAGGTAGTAAGATCTAAATCATTTTGATGTTGGTTAAACTGACCATTGTAGCTTTCTTCATGAGGTGATGATGAGGAGCGTGTCAAAACCTTTAGCAGTGGCATTGCTCTTATTCTGTCTTGATGTCCAGACAAGCTGTCTAGCTCTTCCCCCTCCCTGTTCTCCCCCCATCCAAAAGTGTGTACATTGGGGAAGAGCGTGAGATGTGAAGGCTCTGCCCTGCCAGGGAGACGGGGCGAAAACAAAATGGCACGGCTAACAAAAGGGCCTGTATCCAGTACGAGGCTAGCCATTGTCCTGTGCAGAGTCTGCCGTCGAACGTGAGACGAGCGGCCCCCCCTCCGCTGCAGGAACCTAATAGGAAATCAAAGTTCTCACAGAGAATGGGCCGGGCTCAGAGTTACCCTCCCTTGGGTCTTGCTGAAAGAAGAGTGCAGAAAGAGTTCTGGCAGGACCAGAGAAGGTTAATGTGGTGGATAGTCTTTCTGCTGTTTGCGTCCATGGCCCACACTAAACTCTCTGTCTGTCTGTCTGTCTGTATGCATGCATGTCTGTCTGTCTGTATGCATGCATGTCTGTCTGTCTGTCTGTCTGCATGTCTGCATGTCTGTCTGTCTGTCTGTCTGTCTGTCTGTCTGTCTGTCTGTATGCATGTATGTCTGTCTGTCTGTCTGTCTGTCTGTATGCATGTCTGTCTGTCTGTATGTATGTATGTCTGTCTGTCTGTCTGTCTGTCTGTATGCATGTCTGTCTGTCTGTCTGTCTGTCTGTCTGAATGCATGTCTGTCTGTCTGTCTGTCTGTCTGTCTGTCTGTCTGTATGCATGTCTGTCTGTCTGTCTGTCTGTCTGAATGCATGTCTGTCTGTCTGTCTGTCTGTCTGTATGCATGTCTGTCTGTATGTATGCATGTCTGTCTGTCTGTCTGTATGCATGCATGTCTGTCTGTCTGTCTGTATGCATGTCTGTCTGTCTGTCTGTCTGTCTGTCTGTCTGTATGCATGTCTGTCTGTCTGTCTGTCTGTATGCATGTCTGTCTGTCTGTATGCATGTCTGTCTGTCTGTCTGTCTGTATGCATGTCTGTCTGTCTGTCTGTATGCATGTCTGTCTGTCTGTATGCATGTATGTATGCATGTCTGTCTGTCTGTCTGTCTGTATGCATGTCTGTCTGTCTGTATGCATGTCTGTCTGTCTGTCTGTCTGTCTGTCTGTCTGTCTGTCTGTCTGTATGCATGTCTGTCTGTATGTATGCATGTCTACATTGGGGAAGAGCGTGAGATGTGAAGGCTCTGCCCTGCCAGGGAGACGGGGCGAAAACAAAATGGCAAAATGTCTGTCTGTCTGTCTGTCTGTCTGTCTGTCTGTCTGTCTGTCTGTCTGTATGCATGTCTGTCTGTCTGTCTGTCTGTCTGTATGCATGTCTGTCTGTATGTATGCATGTCTGTCTGTCTGTCTGTATGCATGTCTGTCTGTCTGCATGCATGTCTGTCTGTCTGTCTGTATGCATGTCTGTCTGTCTGTCTGTATGTCTGTCTGTATGCATGTCTGTCTATCTGTCTGTCTGTCTCTGTCTGTCTGTCTGTCTGTATGCATGTCTGTCTGTCTGTCTGTCTGTATGCATGTCTGTCTGTTTGTATGTATGTCTGTCTGTTCATCTGTCTTTCTGTCTGTCTGTCTGTCTGTCTGTATGTCTGTCTGTCTGTATGTCTGTCTGTCTGTCTGTCTGTCATGTCTGATTTTCTGTACAAGATCAATCATGTTATAAAATCATTCTGAAGAGCATTGTACACAAACTTGCATAGTAGCTCAAGTGCTTATGTCATTGATGCAGATGGTGGGATGAACCAAATACTTAGACAATCTCAAATTTATTTTAGCTCTTTAATATAAATTGTCATAAAAAGTGTCTTAAATTGCAAAAATTAAAACAGCACCATTTCCACTAGTGTCAGAATATGAATGTCCATTTAAAGGCATGTCTCCCTTTATTATTTTCACCATTATTATTTTATTTTTACATTATTTTACTTAACCAAATGTTTTGAATGGACAAAAAACACATTTCTCATTTAAATGCCACAGAGCAAAGTCAGCCATACAGGTTTGAAAAAATGTAAGGATGAATAAATGATACATTTTGGTTAGGCTGGTTTATGTCCACTTGTGTTCAAGTCTCGAGATATGTCAGAGGTCAAGAAGAAGGCTTGTGTGAGACATGTGAACATTACAGGTTCAACCGTATTATTGTAGATTTGTAAAATTACGTTTGAACCCCTGATGTAACATTGATTATTTTACAGATCTCTTTGCTACGTTTCTGGACATTGATCATGTAAGGACCCTTGCTGTCTATGGGAGGCTCAGAGAGCTGTCAGATTCCATCAAAAATATCTTAATTTGTGTTCCAATAATGAATGGTGTCTTATGGGTTTGGAACAACATGAGGGTGAGTAATTACAGTTTTTCTCAGTCACTTTGGTACATTTCTCAGATCAGAATTGAAATTCTCAAAACTACCTGTTCATTTCTCACATCATCTAGTCATTTATACACATCATAAAACCAGTTTCTCATTCTTTTGATCAAGTTGCGATTGCTTTTGTACATTCATGCAATTGATTATGCACATTTATCTGCGGTTTCCTACATTATCAGTTGCTAATGTCATGTTGCTCAAAATGTATTATACAGTTTTCTGTGCAATAGTCTTACCCCTCAAAACATAGTCTTTAGTTCATTGTATAAGTCATTAAATGCAAAATGGTTAATCTAGTTGTCATAAACTGCCAAGCACACTTTTTATTTTTATTTTTTACAAATTAGTATTAGACTTTTTGTCAATTTGGCATGACTTGTGCAAGTGAATATTTACTAATGAAGAGAATGTAGATGATAAACCAATGATAAACCATTTCTCTGAAATAGCTCAAAGGTTCATCTCATGAATCTTCAGTTGGAAAGCTTACTGTATACTGTATAGACAGAGGACAACACAAGAGTTACAAATTCTGAAAATTGACCCATATTTCTTTTTCCTTTTCTATATCACAATGGCATTGTAAAGTTTTTTAATTTTTTTATTTTTTTTTATTCCTTGGGTCAGACCACTAGTAAAGGTGTAACTGGGAATTGTATCCAGTCTCTTTCAATCAATTTCCCACATACAGTAATGTGCAAATTTGTACTTTTGAAATGGATATATGGCATAGATAAGCATATGGCATACTGTTCAATCCCGTAACTTTCATCCAAAATGTTGCCATAGTTTACATCAGAACATCCCTCCAGAGTACACTGTTATATTGACAACATGACTAAGCAATTTGACTGTCTTATCCATAAACTATGACACAAGGACTTGTCATTCGATGGCACTGACATGTTCATTGACACAGATATTTACTTTTGAGAGATGAACTAAGGATTTTGAGTAAGAGAGTGGCTTTTGCAGGTTATCCATGGTGTTTTGCTATTTGTACAAATTGTTTTGAGAAATGCACTTACTGTTTTGTAAATTGTGAGTTTGATTCGAGAAATGTACCAAAGTGACTGAGAAAAACTATAATAACTGAATTTTCATTTTTGAGTGAACTAACCTTATAATATCCTCTTCTCTTTAGATGGAAGGGTTAAGGGGCTGTGTTAAGTTGCTAAAATGCTTCCGCAGCCCTGGGGGCAGAGAAGATCACCTGAAGGAAGGGAAGGAAGATCACCTGAGGGAAGATTTTTACTGTGACACAGCCTTTAGCCCCCCGTGTCTATTTCTGGGTTACCCACCAGACAACAAGAGCTTTTTGCGGTTCACATCCTTGGAAGGTGTTGGATGTCTGCAGTGTCACAACTAACAAAACCATTTGAAAACAAAGTGGCCCACTGAATGCAACGCTGCAATGTGATCCCCGTCCCTTTGTGCTGCAGTAGAAAATGTCCCCTCTGAAGCAAGGGGGAGACACAACATTTAATTCCTCCGATTTTCCCCTTTTAAGTGTATTCTTCAAAGGTGAACATGTTAACTATAAAAGAGCTATGTTACCTCTTGGGAAGAGGCAATCTCTCACGTGGTTGTTAGATGTAAAGGTGATAGTCAGGCTGTGCCCTATAGTTTCACACTTTAAACCAGACAGCAAGTGCATTAACTTTTTTTATATATTAATTTTACATGTTAAAACTTTTTTAATTGCCCAAGAGAACATGAAAGCTTACTTCCTTACTTAATTTACTTACTTACTTAATGAATTAATTTATTTATTTATTCATTCATTCATGCATTAAAATGTTATTTATCCATTTATTTATGCTTTAATTCAATTCAAGTTTATTTAGATTTTTTTTTGTATAGCGCTTTTTACAATACAAATCGTTACAAAGCAACTTTACAGAAAATTGATGACGATGAACATGATTAATATTATTAATTAATAATTATTATATGATGCAGTCACACTTATCACTTATCACACTTAGCAATATTTGTTAGTTCTGTTTGTTGATTCAGCTTTAATGAAATATAAAAATTATGTTTTTTATTCGTGCATTTATATATTTGTTTATGCATCTAAATAGATCTAAAAATCATTCGAATATTAAGTAAAGATCATGTTCCATAAAGATATTTTGTAAATGTCCTACCGCAAATATATCAAAACTTCTTTATTGATTAATAATATGCATCACTAAGAACTTCATTTGGACAGCTTTAAAGGCAATTTTCTTAATATTTTGATTTTTTTGCACCCTTAGATTCCAGATTTTCAAACCGTTATATCTCAGCCAAATATTGTCCGATCCTAACAAAACATACTTCAATGGCATGAATCAGTTAATGAAAACAATTAAAATTGAACTTCAATGGGGCATAGTTCATAAAGAAGAAGAAATTGAAAAGTTTCGAATATTTTTAGTCTTAGAATACTTTTTTTTTTATCTTTGATAATATCATTAAATGCAAACTTCTTATCTCTTTCTGTGCATATACAATTTAAATAGAAAATACAGTTCCATTAAAGATGATTATTTGTCATTGAAAACTGAGCTAGAGACCCACACCATAGGATCCCATGCTTTAAACTGAACTGATGCAGATTCTTTTTAATTTGTAGTCGCGATTCATGACAGAGGGTCAGAATCTATAGAGGGTCACTCTTGTCCACAGTAAAATGAACCTAAAAGCCTTCCAACTGTCTGTCTGTTGTGGCAGTGATGCAACGGCTTATTCTCCTTTCCCTGTTGCCCTCATACTCCTGTCAATCAGCTAGTTAATTACTGCCTGTGCCCACTGTGTGAAAACCTATGTCAAGAACTTTGACCTCATGGGCTGTAACCCCCTCCATTCCTGTCTGCGGACAGAGAGGTGCTGCAACAGACAACGTACCCACTGACCACCTGACAGAACACACTGTTGGCCTTAATGGGCAAACGTCCTACGAGTGTATATGTAATGCTAGAGCAGAGGCAGTGCATGTCAACAAGGTCAAGAGATAAATATATGATTGTGCATGTGTGTGTGAATACTCTTTGGTTGTTGACAGTGACGGATGGAGATGAAGAGGAGCAGGACTCCTGGGACTCAAAGCTAATCCAGCATCCCAACAATGGGCTTTCCTGGTGGGAGGGCTTTGACTCGCTGTCACTAAGGAAGGAGGCGGAAAATAACACACTGACATGTTTCATTAAGCTTGTTAATGCAGTCTCTGCCCCCGTCTCTCCTCCCCGATCCCACAGGCTATACGCCAGACATCCATGTTCGGGAATGCGGCTGAAGGAAGATCTGATCAATCACTGTTTACCTACGATTGAATTAGTAGACTGACTGGCATGGGAAGAATGACTAATATATATGACTGATAGGAATATTAGGAGTTTGATAGTTTAACTTCAAAAAGGGGACTAAACCTGCAAAAAATAAGCCTCTTTTCTTGTAGAATGTTATATTCATATGTCAGTTTTTCTTTCTTTAGTTATCACAGATATTTAATTGAGATCTCAAATAGCTTAGTTACGTTTTAATGTCAGAATTCATGTATTAGTATTCTTTTTTGTTGATATGAAACAAGGGAATTTGACAGTCTTTTGTTAATCAAACAAGACTTCCCTTCCAATAAAGTAACAAAATAAATAAATAAAACATGCACAAATAATCAAGCAAAACCTGCAGTCTAGGAACTTTTTCTTTCCCCTTGAGTAAAAATGTTTGTATCCATTAAGGAATAAACAACTGGTAGAATAGTTTCACAAAATTATTGTACACCAAAACAACATTGCACACAGTCAATATCACATACTGAAGCATTCTCACATCCATAAACACTTATTACCAGCTTGTCTTTTCTTCACCACAGCCCAGATTAACCAGAGCCGTGTCTGCCTTAAAAGAATCTCAAAGAAAAACATACTCTCCACAATTCCTCTGAGGAAAATAATGTTATTTCCAGTGATCAATACCAACCTGGATCTGTGTGGAAGGTGAGAAAAAAACAGCCCGCTAAATGAATAAAGTGTAACTCGAGAATGAAAATTAAAATGCCATCGCTTTGTGGCAAGATGAAAGGGAGAGTGTAAAAGAAAGGCTCTGGCAGCAGATTGGGTTAGGGTGCGCCAAATCACATCACTAAAGACTTGCCCTCTCTCCACAAATTTGATCGCGAGCAATAACCAACGATTAAGAGCGCACTACATGGGTATAAAGAGAAAATTCAAAAGTCCACTGTGACTATAGGGACTTGGCAGGATTGGATTAAGGGCCAGAGAAGGAACGTGACCACAGGGGAGGCATACTGATCAGAAAGGAGGTGAAGGGGGAGGCATAAAGAACACATCCAGCCAGCTTTAGAAATAGCATTAGCTGTAAAGAAAACCATTTTAAAGAATGTGCTATATATTATGGCTACTTTACCTTATCAATTTCTCTGAAACACAAAAGATTATTTCTTTTTGGAAATCAGTGGTCACCAAATCTGTTTGGCTACCAACATTCTTCAAAATATCTTCTTTCTGTGTTCTGCCAAGGAAAGCAAATCATTCAGCTTTGGAATGACAGGCATTTTGGGGTTATTGATATTTTATTACAACATAGACACATGTAACTGGTATCCAGGATTTTAATTGTTTTAGTTTATTGTTTTTTTTTTTTATCTGTGGCCAGTAAAAACACAATTTTAGTTTAAAACAAAGCAAAATTTCCTAGTATTTTCTCTTCAACAACCACATAATAAGCACCTGGTTAAAGATCCATTTATTATTGATTTCAAATAGGCTTTCACTTCTGGTTTTCAACAATGTAATGCTTTTAATATAAAAACTGCCTTTGTTTGGGGTTAAATAGTGTAATATTAGTTCGGGATCAGTTTTTTTTGTGCCCCTGATATTGAGTGTCTGCTGACATTGAGTCCCGATCTGATATTTTTGTATTCCTATAGTGTTTGGTGCACAATTCAAGTGCATAAAATATATTCCAATCAATCCAGTGTATGTGCAGATAGTAAAGTAATGCATGTGTGTATGTATGTATAAAACAAGATACACTTTCTCTCTCTCTGTGTGTATTTCTATGTGTACACACTATATAAAGACATCGGTAGATATAGACTGTCAACAGACAATGTGGTCATAATTATGAATACAGAACTACCCCAAGAAGAACTTGAGTGTTAATACAAATCATTTAAAATCCCTGTGAACTCCGTGACCCAAAGTAGTAGCCTACTTAAAATGCAAGAGGAGAAATACGAGGTGTGGTACCTCTCCTCTGCGAGGTCTCCATCTCATGGTTAACTTTAATGGGCAAAGCCCCCTTCTCTGATTACTTTCTGACAAATTGTCTTATCAGCCCTGAGGCCGATTGGGCGAATGAAAACATGACCCTGGCCTGAATCTCACCGACATTCATGCAGACATCTCAGGTACAACCGATGGGGCAGATAAGCCGGATCAGTGCAGCCACTGGAGTGGCTAACAAGCGGCCATTAGACTTTCTTTTCATGCGTGCTGCTGGAAGGGGCCAGTGACCGGAGGGGAGGCAGGGGGAGGATGATGGTGCTGGGGAGGAGGAACGGAGCAAAAACCTTTTAGATCAGCATCATTGTGTGCTGTTAAGAGGCACAGCCTTTGTGCCTGAGAGGCAGGGGGAGCGAGAGGTGAGGCGGAGGGGGGCAGGTTGGAGATAAGTGGTTCCTCCTTTCTGATTTACGCTCTGCTACTCCCACAGTGGTGTACGGGGACGTGGGGAGAGAGGTTGCCGGTGAGACAGTGGAAGCTTTGTGGGAGCAGCGCAGACGGCCCCCTGGTTTAGAAAGCAGAGTGAGAAAGAGAAAGGTATGGAACGAACAGGAGAGAAAAGCAGAGTCACTTAGAAAGGTCAAGAAGAAGATGAGGAGGAAGAAGGGTATCCGAGGTGGAAGCGCTCATAGAGGATCATAGCACACCTAGAGATTTGACCAGATCACTGACATGGAGGAGGGTTAATGGGATGACAGTAAAGGGGGTGGGGTTTAGGCTTAGGTTACACAAAAGCACTCCTGACATGTCCATCAATATTCTTTTCTTTTTTTTCAGTGTGTGTCAGTGAGAGATAAAAGAAAGAATGGGTCTGAGCTGCTTCCTCTCCCAGGTTTGTGGGCAGGACTGGATATCACACCTCAAAACCAGGGAAACATCACAGAGCTACAACACAATACACATGTTCAGGACTCACTGAGGACCATTCAGAATAGGCATGCTTGTACTAGGAAGATACACTCTTCTAAATAAAGGTTTTTTATGGGCATCTATGGTTCCGTGAAGATCCTCCATTCCAGAAAAGGTTCTGTATAGTGGACAAATGTTCTTTAGATATGTTCTTCACACTAACAAAAAAAATGGTTCTCTTAAAAGCTGTTCACTGAAAGGTTGTTTGGCAAACCAAAAATAGATCTTCTTCCAAAACTTCCTTTTGGAACTTTTGTTTTTAAGAATGTAGATCAGGGTTTTAAAGTGAAATTGCTTGTCTAATCAGATGGTAAATAGCACCTAGAATGTAAGTTATGTTGAGGTCATTCTTAACAGTGGTATAAAGTCATGCAGAAAACCTATAAAAACGAATGAGTTCTTGAAAAGTGCTTTTGATCCAGATGTTGGATAAGTAAAATACATTTTTATTTAAGCTAGTCATACAGCTGTGCCAACTGATATCATCAAGTATTCAGAATACAAGATGCTGGTTATAAATGTTGTTTGTTGAGTATCAGTCCTCATTTGTTCAGGCAAATGTAGTTCTGAAGTTGATTTTAAATGTAAAATTATTAACATTAGCATGAATATATAGGGAAAATCTGAAGAATATATTTAAACGTGCATGTGTTAACCCAGAGAATGTTCTAAAGAGTGTTCTAGCAACTTTCTCTCAAAGTTATGAAAAATGTATTTGAGTGATGTTAATAGAAAGCTTATTCAAAGTTATCTGGTCTTTAATAATGTATAAAACCTTTGCTCAAAAACTTTATACATCATTCAAAGAATTGTTTTTTATTTTTATGTTTCAACTGGATATTCATCTTTTAACACAGTTTAAATGCCGCTACTCGTTTCAGAAAGTTCAAAGAAATTCAAAAGTTACATTTCCATTAACATTTCTATATAACCAAGAAAAACATTTTCAAAACTAGACATTGTGAACACTTAGAGACCATTCAGAAATAACATTTTCTCAACTCACTGAGAACATTAGCTAAATGTTCTTAGAATATATTTTTGTTTAGCTATAGTACGGTATCTCACATTATTAGCAAAAAATAGGAGCAAAGGATTATGGATGCCTATAAATTTGTGATATTACAATCCATGTGGGTCTGATTATTAGCTAGGAATAATAATTATCATTATCATAAAAGCAATCATCTCTAAAGGCATTGGTGTGTCTCACTCACCTTTATTTCTTGGTAATGCTCACAGTTTATAGAACTTGGTGGAACACAAAGACACAGACAGGGGTGCTCATTCCAAAATGTATTTGTATATTGAATGCTTTAATAATTATGAAAAGAGGAATTATCTTCTTCCAGTGGTTGGATGCTGATCAAATGGGCTTGGTGCTCAAGACAACATCAGAAACATAGCACTACTTCAATGAAGTCCACTTGCAAAGTGAATGAACAAAGGGCGAACTCATGGCAAAAAGACTGAGAATCGTGACGACCGGTCCAGAGCCTGATGATGGCCTCTGGAGACCTTGCAGGGGCCATGCTGGGAAGGGTCATGTCAGACATCGACTCCCATGGTGGGGCCCTTCTTCCTTACTCCTCCTCCACTGTGACTGTCACCACCTCCCCACTGGGCCCGTCCCAGCTCAGACTGACCCCACCAGTCCAAACCAGCAGGGGTGTTCCCTGCGTCACAGTCCCAGTCGAGCCATCAGAGCACCCCTCCAGTGGGAAATAATGAGAGTGAGAGATCCTTGATGCTTTGTATGTCATCATTACTTGTCCAAGAGCTTTAAGTTTCTGTACCTGTGTGGTTAATATCAAAGAATATGGTGGTGTGTGTTTTTTATAACTTATCTTTTATTAACTTGTTTTTCATTATCATACTTCTATAACACTGTGATGATCAAGCAGCAGACAATGTTTGTTTTAATTAATATTCAGTCATTTGGTAAGACTTTACAATAAGGTTTAATATGATGACATTAGTTTATTACATTATTTAACATAAACTAACAATGAACAATTATTCAATAGCATTTATTAATATGTTAATTTCAACATTTACTAATTTTATTTTATTTTTATCAAAAGCTGTTTTGATAACATTAATGCACGGTGAGCATGCAGAATGAACAATTATAGTTTACTAATAACAAAGATTAATAAATATTTTTTATATATATATATATATTGCTCATTGTTAGTTCATGTTAGGTAAAGCTTTTACTAATGTTAACAAATAGGACCCGGCAAGAAATTTAGCAGCAATTTTATAAAATTACAATAATAATAATAATGATATATGCATATATAAATATGTAAAATAATATGCAATGCACATAAGCATATTTTGTACTTTGAATATTTTCCATAAATATTTAAATATTAAACATTTTGTTTTGACCTTCAACAAATTCCTAATGCATATATGGAATAATATATTATTTTATTATTATTATTATAAATAAATTTATCTTTTTTGAATCACCGGTCAAAACAGAAAGCATTCTAGCTAACATGAGCAAATCAGTACTTGAATATGCAAAATGAAAGAAAGATGTCAGTCTGCTCAGTCAAATACAGCTCAGTAGCAGATTTGAACTCCAAAATTATAAACTGGGAATAATTTTTATATCATATCATTACATGCATCCAAAGACCACTATGATATGACCTGATTCAAATCAAATGTGTGTCCCTCACCTCTCATTCCTTGGGAATTCCCACAGTATATAAGAAGTGGCGGGACACAAAGAGAAGACACAGCAAGGAGGAGCACATTCTCTTCCCACACTGCCTTTACCCTGGAGATGGTCAGATCCCCCTCACTAACCCCAGCTCCCCCTACCCCCCTCCCTGACTTCCCTCCACTTCCATCTTTTTCAATGTAGGCTGATTTAATTAAATATACCCAGCAGCACCACCCTGGACCTCACCCGCTAGGGTGGGACCTCTAGCTGTGGCACTGGGAGACATTGTCATTTACTGCTTGTAGACACACACACATAAACACACAAGTTCGATCAAGCCTACGTTTTCCCAATGTGGAAGGTTAACCCATTCCTGACAAACACAATGCGTTGACCTGACATTTCAAACTTCACTACTCTATCAGAAAGCACTGTGCTGTTTAGAGGGCCCTCTCATATTTAATGTGATCAAAGCTTTTCGGAATAACTATTTTCATGAGCCAAGAATGCATGCAGTTTTAAAACACAACATTTGTAGAATTTATAATAAAATTGTAAAACATTTTAAAATAATTTTTTTACTGCCCACAAACACTTTTCCATAGACATTCGTTTTCTTTCTTAATCAATGCAACGTAATAATACATTTCCCTTTTTCTGCCCATTGATCATGGTGCTACCGTATGTATAAATCAACCATCGTGTCACTGTATGTGAGAGTTATTCAAACATCAATCTGCTCTTCATCAATCTTAGAATCCCAACCCTTATTTACAGTTTTGGATAATATCTACTGAATGTGGATTGAGACAATGGCAATTAATTTAGTGATGATATTGCCATTGGGAAAGGGCGGGTATTTTGTTTTAGGGGGTGGGAAGGAGCCAAATCGCAGACATGTTGCCACGGTGATAAGGTACTCCCTGCCGCCGTCGGGTCTCGGACAAACAGGGAGCCATGGAGACTGGATAGTGACAGACAAAGTGACAAGTCCACAAGGATAGTAGGTCAACCTTGAGCTCAATTCCTCAAACTTCCATAGGGATGTCAGGCACTTAATGTAATGTACGTCAGCCAATGAAACTAATGAGAATGATCACGGATGGTGTCTAGCCATCGCTAACTTCCATTCTGTACAGCTTTTGATAATTGAAGTTACCATAAACTTTACAACGTTTCAATACACTTTCAATTTGGTACAATATTCAATGTTGCAACTATCTTTTCTTTGCTAATGTTGGGATGGGGTTTATGCTATGAGACTGCAGTAAAACTAACTGGGGTCCCTGATTCAGTTCCCTGCTGTTTAGGGTCAGGAGTCTGATCAAACTCAATGTCAGTGTGCCCATTGTGTACATGGCACTAGTGTTAGTTATAGGAATCTCCATAGTGACAAGGAAAGGGAGACAGAGTGGCGGCATGGAATACTCAGCACAATCCAGGACTGCATACTGCGTACATGTACTTTTGACATTGATTCTACAGTAATATGTGGAGAGTTGCCAACTCTTCTTCTAAATACCACTGTTTATCAAGGTAAATAATAATTCCCTCTCTGCGTTCACAATTAATCCTATATTGAAAAACTTGCATCTTGCTAAAAATCTCATATATTAACATTGATCTGGTAGTTTGCGCCTGCACTGCGGTTTTTAAACTTTAAAGCATTTGTCCAAATGAGTAACTCGAATCCGAGTGTTAGAGTAACCAATTACATAATGGACCTGCAGAAGGCAATATGATCTGACATAATACGAAATAGGATCTTTGTTTGAAATGTTTGTACATTGTAACACAGTTAGTAAACACTGGATTATAATCACGTTAGTTCTCTAATCTGGGGGATTTTGAGATATTTTTTTTAATGTTTAAAGTTTGTTATGAATAAAACATTTTCTACCCATACCGAAAAAAGAAAGAAAAGTGTTTAAGATATGGCAAAGGAAAGTAATGTTTGAAAAAAATCTATATTCACAGATTAAAAAAAAAAAAAAAAAAAAAAAAAAAAAAAAACATTTGTAGATGTCTCTCAGGGGGGTTTGGGACCTGTTTCCAGTCTGTTCAAGGAATCATAATCTCGTTTATACTGAAACAGACTCAGTGTCGCCTCTTTAGGCACGGCGAGGGATTTAACTGCAGCTTTGTAATACAAGTGTGTCACCTAGTGGATAGATGAAGTGATTATGTTAATGTAGAATTTGTGTCCTGCAATGTCAAAATGTTAGATTTGTAAAACATATCTATCTATCTATCTATCTATCTATCTATCTATCTATCTATCTATCTATCTATCTATCTATCTATCTATCTATCTATCTATAATTATTGCTGTGATCAAGGTACTTAATCCCATCTGCCACCATAATCTTATTGAAAAGATAGCATATTGCTAAAAATTCAATAGCCTATATTAAGAACGGTCAGTCAGAGTATGTGCATGCACTGCCTTTGAAACATCCAAATTATTTTAATAAATATTTTTAATTATTATTAAATATTATTCATTTTAATAAGTTATTTCAAAAATATATGGTATACACTAGTATAGTTTATACACTTCTATCTTTCTATTTTAATAATTGGACCTCTAGTCTAAAATCGTGACGTTTAATATTTACAATCCTGATTTACAATTTAAAGGGGGAAAGCCCATAGACAGTAAAAGAAATGGACACAGCGACCCCATTGGAACTCAATTGAGCTAAATGAAGCCCAGTTTTAGCGTTTTTTAGCACTTCCGTTTCTGACGCGCAGACTCAAACGAAGCTTGACGACGTCAGCAACCTGTCTGCCAGATGTAAATCTTCTAAGTGGCTGTGCGTGAAAACTGCCATCGTTAATCTTGCAGAGACGTCGAGCTTAAGCGGGGAGTTCTTTGTCGTGAGTGAGCAGGAGTAAGTATTCTGATGAATTATTTTGTATAGTATTTTAAAATGTAACGCCAGTACGCCATATTTAGTTAATTGCCTGCGAGCTTCTCCACCTGTCTGTACGGTAATGCGACAGAGAGCCGAGTGGTTATGACGCAATCGTTAGCCTATTTTTTACAAAAACTGTTTATACGGGGCCATAATGTAACATAGAAGGTAATGGAGCACTTTATACATTGTCGTGTATCTTTAGAAATAAATAATGGACAAACAGAGTCTTTAAACGCCTCAGATGTAAAGTTATTCGCTGTCAAATGACGCCAAAATGAATGGGAGTCAATGGGAATGCTAACGCAAGTGAAGTTCTGCTAAAAGATGGCAGCCCCCACCCGACTTCAACTTCCGGTCGAGTTCCTTGCCCCTTGGGAAAGCCGCATCTTGGCTTAAAAGCGGAAATGACGCATTGCCAATCGGTGGCGGGAACGTGCTATTTGCATAATTCAGAGTTTACAGCACTGACTGTATTTCTTCTGCTCAAAGCATTTAAACCTGAAATATTTCATTAAATTAACCGTCAGGTAACTTATGCACTTCGTTGTATTTTTTTTTTTTTTTTATCAGATATCGGTTGGGTTATGAGGCTGTCCTGAAGCTTTTATTATAGAACACAATCAAGTGCGCAAACATCACCGGCGGATGTTACAGTAAGACCGCGTGAGACAGAGGATTCTCCTAACGGTAAAAATATATATATATTTTGAAATGAGCTTTTTCAATCTAGACCGGTTCCGTTTCCAAAGGGACAACGCAACAGAGAGACACTTTAAATCTTCGGACGGATCCAGCTCGGATAAGGAGAATAAACCGGGTGAGTAAACACTGCCATTTCTCATCCGGGGCTTTTTTTCAGCTTTCATAATGGATATTTCTGAAATCCTAATGTGCTTTCTACCTAGACAGCCTGTTTTATCTGTGATTATGTTGGTAAGAGATGGAATGCGAGTTTGTAATGCACTGTAGCTGTAATTTTAAGCCAATTTCCAGGTTTTAAGTGTGGGTGGTCACTGACAAGATTTTTCTCTTCTCCCCTTTGTTTTGGGGTTGACGCTGATTTTCGAAATAACCGGCTCTCAATTTTTGTTAACCACTATAATAGACCCCTTGTTTAGCATATTATTAGCAGTTGTCATGTTACAAGGATGCAGTCACAGCATGTTGTATTCCAAAATGTCTTGATTCATTCTTGAATTTTCTGTTTCCAGCCCACCAAAGAAAGACAGATGGTCGATGTGCATCAGGCAAGGCATCAAGACATGCATTAGAGGATGTTTCTGCAGATGACAAAGTTGTCAGGATGAGCAAGTAAGCGAGACTGAGTTTGTCAGAAGTGAGGCTGTAGCTTGTCTTCTCTTGGACACATTTCCTGCTCCACACTGTTTTTTTTTTTGTTTGTTTTTGGTTTTTTTTGTGATATTTCAAGCTTGCTGATTGCATTATGAGAGTTGTTAACTATGTAAGCGTTCACTATCTAGTCTGTAATAAGTGATAACATGCAGCTATTTCACAGGGACACAACATCAGAGTCCGAGAACCAGATTAGCAAGGATATGGAGGACAAAATCATCAAACTAATGGAAATATTCCCTCAGAAGAGCAAGAAAGATCTACTGGAGGTAATTAGTCCCTTGTTGATGCAATATCAATTAATAAAGCAGGTGAACACTGGATTTTATCCTGTTGTGTCTCTTGATATTGTTACAGGTAGTTGAAAGCACTAGCACACTAGAAGGAGCTGTAGCACATTGTTTGATGATTTATGGAGATCACGGTAGGCCGTTTTATTTATTTATTTGCATGAACAAACTTCTGCTTGTTACACATTCATCCATACATTTAATTCTCTGTAATACTCCATTATTGTCTGTCAAGTCACAGCATTCTCCAGTCAGACATGTTTGCGTTTTTTGTGCATATTTTATGCAAATGTAATTAAAAGATGATTTGTAATTCAGAAACAATATTGTAATTTATTGAAATCAAAACTGTCTTATATGTGCAGATGCAGGCAGATGGAAAGGCAAAGCAGGGCATAGTGAAGATGATGATAACAATCAGCCGAAGAAAAGGAGAAAAATTGTGGTGAGTAAGCCATTTGAATCAATGCTTTAAACCCAACATCTCCTTAATGTAGTGAACTCACTTTTAAATGGCTGTTGACTCGGAATTAGCATTCAGAATCTGAAGAGGAGGAAGAAGATTCTGATGATGAGGAGAGTCAGGAGCCAAGCAGAGCAAAACAAGAGGCTCTGTTAAAAAAGCTGAAGAAAAAACTGCCTGATATAGAAAAAGAGGTAGGTTTAAACAGTTTAAAGTTCTATTGATGCAAAGCATTGAATGTTCTGGTGAGTTTAAGTGTCTTTAATTTCTCTCATAGGTGCTGAGAGATGTCCTGAGAGAGCATGACTGGGACTATGAGAATGCCTTGGGTTCACTGCTTGTGTTTTCATCAACAGGTGATTATTACTGCATTTCAGTCACAGCTGAAGGTTTAGTCCACATGAAAATGATCCGACTTTAAGCCATCCATGCTTTATTACTTAAAATTTAGATTCAAGTTCACCAGATGATCAGAGACAAAAGTCAAAATCACATCCCTCCAGGGAAAAAAAGGACAAGAGCTCTCAAAAGCCTGACGGCTCGTCTAGCCTGTCGAGATGGCTGACGACTGCACCCTCTCCCGTGCCAAAAGTCTCTAGTGTGTCTACTCCAAAACCACAAAAATCAGCAGTCAGCCAAAGCACGTCTAAAAACACGTCCTTTAAGTGGAAGAGGGACGATGAATCGCCATTAAATGATGTCAGTGCCTCTGAGGATGAAGAGGAGATTGACAGTGATGTTGAGAGTATCTCTGATGATCTGGACTCGGAGGATGAGGACAGCATCTCGGGCAATCTCCAGGACAAGATCATTGAGTTTCTCCAAGAAGCTTCCCTAGATGAGCTTGCGCTAATATCTGGCTGCTCATTCAAAAAAGCCCAGAAGATCATTTCGCTGAGGCCTTTCAACACTTGGAAAGATGTGGTAAGAATCTAATGTGTGGACTCTGAGCTGCCATGTTAATTGTCACTGAATTATGCTATTGTGGTTGAGTGAATTTGGAAGTGCTCAAAGGGGATTAGTTCTTTTGGCTGTGAAGGCAGTGATTCATAATTGGCTGGTTTGTATTCATGCCCGCAGACAGATTGAGCACAGTTGTATCTAATTGTTTAAATGAGGTGTTAAAATCTGTCACACTAGTTTGAAACGTTTTGCTAACAAAATTATGAAATTACAAAACATCCTATGCACTGAATTTTCAGTGACATTAGCTATGTGTAGACAAGTCGGTTGAACCATGCTGGTGAAATGCTGGCTTTTTTGGAGGGTGAGTGTGTAATCTGAATGTTTCTCTTTCTTTCAGAAAGAGCAGTTCTTCAAGGATAATGGCCTGTCTATAGATCTGGTACATGGCTGCAAGGTTGTGCTTAAGGAGAGGCAGGTGGTTCGAGACCTTATGGGAAGATGTGAGAGGATTGCAAAGAAAATGACTAAAGATGTTACCCAGGTCATAGAAGCAGGCATGGGCTCCATCAAGCAACCCCAAATCCTGAACCGCAAGTAAGTATATCTATTCTCCTATTAAACTCCTGGGATATCCAGTTATGCTATTTTTTTTTAACTTCTTGCTTTGGCATCTCTTAGTTTCAAACTCCAGCCATATCAGCTGATTGGCTTGAAGTGGCTGATTCTTCTGCACCAGCACAAGCTGAGTGGAATCCTGGCAGATGAAATGGTGAGTCACTGTCATATTGAATCCAAAGGTGTGAAATCCAAGAAGGTTACTCATTCCATTAAAGCACAGGACTATTATCACGGATATTGGTTATAAGTGATTCGATATCTCCACAGGGGCTGGGTAAAACTATTCAGGCTATCTCTTTCCTGGCTCATTTGTATGAAAAAGGAATCAAGGGCCCTCATCTTATTACCGTACCTTCGTCCACACTGGGTAGGAGTCACTTATTTCAGTGGGAGTGTAGCATATAAACTTGTCCCTATAGTGTTGTTCGAGATGATGCATTTCTCTCTTTGCAGACAACTGGGTTCGTGAGCTGGGTCTTTGGTGTCCCAGTCTTAAAGTTCTTATTTACTATGGTAAGTTAGTTTTCAGGCAAAAAGATTTTAACTTTTTTTATTTAATTTTTTTTCAGTGTGGTCTGAGAATACGTAATATTACAAAATATTGTCATCCTTTATTTCCTTGCTCGATTCTTTTGTGTTTATACTTGTAGGGTCTGTGGAAGACCGCAGATACTTGCGACAAGACATCCTCAGTGGCTTAGTTGAATTCAACATCATAGTATCCACGTAAGTACATTGTTTTAAAGTATGTATTGATTGACTGTGTATTTATGAAAGTCACATGTATTCAGTGGTGTTAACATTTGCCATACTTTTTTGGTATCTGTATTAGATACAATCTCACAATAGGGAATGACCATGACCGCAGTCTGTTTCGCAAGCTGAGGCTGAAGTATGCTGTGTTTGATGAGGGCCACATGCTGAAAAATATGAACTCTCTACGCTACCGCCACCTCATGGCCATCAATGTCAGTACAAGCAGTCTTCTGTTTCGTAAACCATATTGCAAATATGATTTAAACAAATGCTTTTGCGTTATTTTGGAAAGTTCTTAATGAAGAGAAGGGTAGTAAAGTTGTTCTTATCTATACCTCTTGGTTGTACATTTGTGTCTGTCATCTTCAGGCTGAGCACAGATTGTTGCTGACCGGAACACCTTTACAGAACAATCTGCTGGAGCTCATGTCACTCCTGAATTTCATCATGCCCTCCATGTTCTCCAGCAGTACCTCACAGATCTCCAAAATGTTCTCTACGGTACAGACAGTGCACACATTACTTCTAAATAAAATACTGTATGTGCCATCTTTTAAAAAATGGGTCTATATTTTATTAAATTTAAGGATACGGTAATCATTATGTACCTAGACCGAATGCTCACACTTTCTGCCCATCTGCTTGGTTTCAGAGGTCATCAGAGGAAGAAAGCAGTTTTCACAAGGAAAGAATTGCTCAGGCCAAACTTATCATGAAGCCTTTCATTCTGAGACGAGTCAAGAGTGAGGTAGATGCTTTTTTTCACTGTGGTTATGAACGCATTGTTACTGAGAAAATCTTGCAGAAATATTAATCCATCAAATTAAATGTATCTACATTCAGTCCTCTGTAGTGAAAATTTCTATATCACCAGTCCATATTTTTGCCCACTGGGATTTTGACTTTGCAAATGTTATTCTAGGTGTTAAAAGAGCTTCCACCGAAAGTGGAGAAGGTTGAAATGTGTCCCATGAGTGATGCCCAGCAGAAGCTGTATGGCAAACTTTTCAAAAGACTCAAGAAGGCTCCGAATGGAGAGAGTATGTGCTGTTAATTAAATTTTTTTATTATTTGGCTAACATGTTGTTTAAGAGTATTGCACTCTGCTTATTTTGTTAGCTTAAATTGTATTCAGATTTATCTGACATTAAACAGGGGCTGTCCAGAAAATGTTCCTTCTAAGCTGGAGGATCTAAAAAACAAAGTGGAAATGTTGAAAACGTCTATCCCATAATTCTGATCTCCTCTTTTGTCCTCAGAACGGGAGCTCTGTAATGTTATGATGCAGCTGAGAAAGATGGCTAATCATCCGTTGCTGCACCGCCAGTACTACACCAGTGACAAATTGGCTGCCATGAGTAAAGCCATGCTTAAGGTGAGGACTGGGAGATTAGTTTTTAAAAGAGGCTGAATAATACAGATTTAACTGGATTTAATGAGTCATGAATTCAGCCCTGGGAACTTGTTTTGTTCCGAAAACAAAAGTGAAAAGTACTCGTCCTGTATGAGGGTTTCTTTTCCACTGCTGAACGCACATGAATAGTTTTTGAAGAATGTAACCAAATAGTTTGTGATCCCCACTGACCTTACTTACATTTTCCCCCCCTCACATACTATGGAAGTCAATTAGAGACCAGCAACTGTTTAGTTTATAGCGTTATAGGTTATTTTATATAAAAATAACTTGGGATCAACAGAAGAAAGAAACTCATGCAAGTTTGTAACAACTTGGAGTGAGTAAATTAAGAGATGAACTTTCCTTTTTGAGAACCACTGCTGTATTGGATACTGCTGAGCTGACATGTTTCTGCTATGTTAGGAGCCAACACATTTTGATGCCGACCCTGCACTGATCCAGGAGGACATGGAGGTGATGTCTGATTTTGAGCTGCATAATTTATGTAAACAGTACAGCTCCATCAGCAGTTTTCAGCTGGAGAAAGCACTACTCTTAGACTCTGGAAAGTTTGCACTTTTAACCAAAATACTCACCAGGCTCAAAGAAAAGGTTTGTCTGGATGCTCTTTTACAGTCATTTTAAATTTAGTTTGCGTTTTATTGTTGCTGATGTTTTTAAAACAACTTTCTTTTTCCTCAAGGGTGATAGGGTTGTCCTTTTCAGTCAGTTCACCATGGTGCTGGACATTGTGGAGATTCTGCTCAAACACCTTGACCATCAGTTTGTTCGACTGGATGGTTCTACTCCCATGGCGGAGAGGTGAACATAACTTGCTTTTTTACCTTCTTCAGTACCTCATGTCACTTTGTTTGCACTGCACTCAATTCAGATTTTTTTTTTTATTTTTTAGATTTGATATTTATGACTGACAGTTCTCATTGTCACCTTGCAAGTAATGAAATGCAATTGACCAATCAATTGACCAATTTCAGTATCCACTGTTTTTACATTTAAAATATTTGCATGTGAGCATAAATTTAAAAATACAGACACCACTGTACACACTACACTTATGTGATTTTAATGTCTTAAGTTTTCTGTTCAAGTCTCGAACAACTAAACAGATTTAAGTAGGAAGCTGCCTGTCTGAACAAATCTAATTCAACCCTCTCTGCTTCTCTAGGATTGGTCTCATCGACAAATACAATACAAACCCTGAAATTTTTGTGTTCCTCCTGTCGACTCGGGCTGGGGGGCAGGGAATCAACCTTGCCTCTGCAAACACGGTGATACTGCATGACATTGATTGCAATCCATTCAATGATAAACAAGCAGAGGACCGCTGTCATCGAATGGGGCAAACCAGGCAAGTATAAACAAATGGAATTTGAATTTGAGAATGTCATAAAGAAGAAAAATTGTTTCATGATAATGTATTTGCATCACAGAACCGTGCAGGTGATCAAGCTCATCAGCAGAGATTCGATTGAGGCCTGCATGCTCCGTGTGGGACAGGAGAAGCTGAAACTAGAACAGGACATGACTACTGATGGAGGTGAGTGTCAGCACACACAATCTCTTTCAAACCTACAGGTCACAATTTACAAGATGATCATTTTATAAAACTTTGTTTTTCTGAAAACTTGTATCTGAACTGTAAATTACTTTTTACAGTAATTATATGGTACTTTATATGGTTCTATAGACATTATACCATATACATTATTCTTAAAGGTCTTAAAGTCTTAAATTTGAGCTTTAAAATCCTGCAGAAACCTTGACCGTACTATATAGTTCATTTTGCTGCAATGTCAGTGAAAAATGGTTTATATAAAATTATTTAATTCCTATTTTTGGATAATCCAGTGAATGTATTAAAATAGAAACTTTCATTGAAGTGGTTTTACTGTATGTATCTGGTTTTTCATCACAGCTCTTTAATTCTTTTTCTCTCTGTTCAGAAGAGGACGGTGTTATGACTGAACAAATGGCAGAGCTGCTCAAAGTCTCACTGGGCCTTTAAAACCTGAAGAATGGTAAAGTCTGAAACTAAAAGGGTGGTAGTTGCCTGTGCATTTGCCTCCTCTCGTCAAGTACAAACATGGCAACTTGAAACTGATTTGATATGGTTTTGGTAAGGACTAGCTCTTTTTCCCCATGTTCAAATGTTAGAGGTCAGTTATTAAATGCACACAAGTCCTGGACTAATGTACTGGTGGAAGAGGAGATTGTTACTCAGGGATCACCTGAAATACTCATGTTAATATTCCACACTGGAGATCTATGTCATATGTGCCATCTGAAAGACTATACCTCACCTGCCCAGCTCAGTTTAGCCCACACAGGACTGGTGAGTTGGTTCCAGATTTGTTACCTTATAGACTAAAGACACTGCTGCAAATAACTGGTTTTACTGGTACTTTAACAGTTTTGTTGTTTATAGTGTATGTCCTTTTATTGATTTCTAAATAAAGATAATAGTAATTTCCTTAATTTAGGTTTTTGATTGAGTATTGCAAGTTTGAGTACTACCAATTCAATTTAGACTCATCAACACTGGGTTAGCGTCAAGTCACCTTTGTTTATATAGCACTTTATACAATACAGGTTGTTTAAAAGCAGCTTTACAAAGGGTTCCCACGGGTCCTTAAAATCCTTGAAAGTCTGTGAATCATAAAAAAAAAAATCCATATTATTCCCTCTGGTTCGCTAATGTGTTATTTCGCCAACACTTTCTGGCCTATGCATACTAGCTTGCTTAATTTACATTAGTTATGCTCATTTACGTGTTGTTTAGTATTACTGTGTGTTGTATGTTGCCATGACGTTCACGCGTTCACTACTACCATAGTACCTCAACATTTCACAGACTCACCGAAAATTAATGTTGAATTGCTTCGCTTGTTAAGACAATGTAAAAACTTAAAAAGCGTATTCATATATCTTAAAACTTCTGGTTACAGTACATGAGCCTAAGCTCTTTTCAATAAAATCCATGCAAAATAGGGTTGCTAACCGTTCAGTATAATAAAGAATTGTCCCATATTTAAGGCATCAGAGAAGCTTTCCGTATGAAAGCTATACGAAACGCAGTTTGTCCCGTATTCATAGGCATACGTCATATGACCATAGGCCATACAAATAACAAATTAATCATTCTTTTTGCACTAAAAATTTTTTTCATTGCAAATGCAGCCACTCAAGGAAGGCTTTATGACCTTGCACAATCCTCTGACGGCTGGACGCTCCCACTTCACCTGTGTTCATAGGCTACATGGTTGCAATAACTTTTTAGTAAAATTTTTTAAATGTCATTTAAAAAAAATACAAAAAAATAAAAATCAGTTCAGTTGTTATTTTCAGATTTTATGCCATATTGTACCTCCTAAATTACTACACCACTTGTGCAGTCACAATTCTATAGTGTTTTTTTCTTTAAAATGTATTATGTTAATTTTAAATGTACTCAGGCCAATGCTTTGTGCGGAATTTTTATGACATTAAACTTTAGTTTTAGAATAAATGTACACAGGTTAAACAAAAAAAATTATTCTTTCGGAGAACATTTTATACACAATTTACTGTAGACACGGAAATGTCACTGTAAAAAAAAAAAAAACCGGCAGCTATGGTTGTTGGAATTTTACCGTTAGCAACATTTTACGGTTTTAACTTAATTTACATGCTAATAATGAATAATATCATGATAATATACCAACCTATTGAAGTACTGAAATCTTTTTTGTACCTTTGTAATACACTGATAACCACCAGGGGGTGGTGATGAGAAAATCACATGATGAAACAAAGCCTATTACAAGCAGCTTTTAAATACTAAGAAATATAGAAGTGCGCGTTTTCATTCAAAAAATCACTAAACACCATTATGGTAACACACATGAAACATTAATTTAACAACATTAGGTGTAACACACAACCCTAATAAACAAAACTGATAAGAAAAAACTTAGAAGCATAGTTATTTCAACAACAAAAAACATCACATTTGAAATATAATGCAGAGAATTCTGAGAATGTCAATTTACGGTTACTCACTGTAAATTATATGGTCTTTTTCCACTTCCAAAAATGGTATACTAATGTAAAATTACATGTAATGTCCAATACAGTGTTTCCCCATATGTAGTAGGGGAATTTACCGCTAACCATTTAACAGGTTTTTACTGTAGCAATTTTACAGTCTTTTACCATTAAATTCACAGTCATATTTACAGCATGGTACAGTAAAAAAAAAAAAAGTTGTGTCCCATATTCTGCCCCTTATTCAAATCAAAGTCAAAGAATCAAAGTTGTCCCTTATTTTCATTTTCTGAAGTTGGCAACCCTAATGCAAAAGTTAAAATCAGATCATTTTAGAATACAGTATAGGATGTACTGAAAATCTCTCATAAGGCCAAAAGTAAATGCAAAAAAAAAAAAAAATGGTATACTCTGTGGCTATTTCAAACTTCTGTTTACCCAGGAAAGTGATGAAAACGGGCAATTAAATGAAGGCGGCACAAACAGAAGACTGTTCAAATGATATGTGATCTTACTAAAGCATTCCAATATGTGAATATTTTCATAGCAACATGAGCTGCTTAAAATGAACAAATTTATCAATATAACTTATTATTTTTATAATTGTTCATCATCATCTGATAGGTCTTGTAATTCATAAAAAAAATCAAAGATGAATGAAGGCTTGGAATGACATGAGGTGAGTAATTCATTACAGAATTTTTGTGTGAACCATCATCCCTTTGAGGTAACTAAATCTTCAAATTTCCCAGAAAGAAAGAAAGCCTGTCTAAATTAATTTTCAAAACTTATATTCATATCTACAATAATGATCATGCACTTCAATGAGCTAACTTTACTTGCCATAATGGTGCATTTCATAATTAAAATAGCTTTGTTGCTGTTAATGCTACATGTAAATGTACAAATAAATCTGCCCAACATCTGAAGTAAGTCCACTAGTTGACAGTGCGCTGTCAGTAAGCAGATATAAGGGCAGATATTGTGCAAATGGCTGTAATGAGTGTGACAGTACAGTGGAGCAGACCAGAAAACAGACCATTTGTCCTGCAGCATTTTGCTAATTTAGTCTTTCCTTCATGAGCTGCTGGACAGGAGGTGCATCTCATCCACGCTAAAGATTTATCCTGCTGGCTTTGGCATTAGTTAAGTGAGTTGGTGACTTGCATGTGCTCTCGGTAAGCACTTCCTGAGTTTGGGCTAAACAACTGTAAGGTTGTTCTTAAGCTAAAGCATGGCTGTATGTCAATTCAGAGCACAAGTCATGCTTCTGCTTCTGGGATTAGCAATCCTATCTACACTGCCCAGACCAGGCACCCAGAGTGTAAGTAGAGCACTCTAGCAAATTCAGGCAATCAGGGCAGTTTTTTGTGTGCTTCAGTGGCTGCACTAAGGAGAAGCGTGTTATAAAGCAAAAATTTTCTTAGTTTATAATGGACGCAATAGTGCTAACCTATGCCTCCTTGGACTTGTATCCTCTTATTAGAGTGAGGACTCAATCCATTAGGGGAATGACCTCCTCCTCAGCATGCTCTGAAGGAGAGTCCACTGGCAAGATCTGTTTGGCAGCCAGCTGGTCCTCCCCTTCTACCTTTGTCAGGTTTTATAGCCTGGACATCCCTGCACTTCAAGCACAGATCTTATCTGTTAAGCTAACCCAAAAACCTCTGTGTGATCGGTTTGAGTGCTTCCTGCATAAGGGCCTGTCCTAACGTTTCACCCTCACAGACCCAGGTGTACTCGTTGGGCAAACTCTCTTTTTTTACCATCAAGTGTTTTTATTCTAGTCTCACTCACAACTCGTCATATATATTGACTTTGGCGTCGCTTTTTGATGCTCATGGCACCCTTTAGCATATCTTTTGACGTGCAGGGTCCTTCTTTGGCGCCTGTGTCCAATTGCATCATGCTATGTGAGTATTTTTTTTTTAATGAGATGTGAGTGCATTAACAGAGCTGGTTCATTTTTTCATTTTAAGCATTAAAAGACATATTTTTTACTCTCTTCTTCGCTTGAAGATATTGTATGGCTTCAGAAGACTTGGAATGCAACATGACATGTTTGTAATGCATTTATGGTTGGTTTATGCAATAAATACCTGTGACTGTACTTTTATTTGCCTGTTACATGTTTTATATTGTTCAGCAGTGAGTAGGTTTAGGGTAGGGGTGGGGTTACGTGTTCCAATTAAATTATAAATTTATTTACAATTATTTGTATTTAATACAAATGCATGAAAACCATTAAATTAAGACAACTAAAAACAATGGAGGTTTCAAAATGTGCTTTGAAAAATTATGCAAAAGGGTACCTTGAGCGTCAAAAAGTGATGCCAAGGTGTCCTGACCAAGCGTCAATATATGACAAGTTGGGAGTGAGACTATGTTAAGTATTGGCAAGAAAGCCTGTTATGGGTATACTGTAGGTTGAGTACACCCTTAGGCTGGGCGTGTAGAATTTGCCTTTTGGTCTGTGCGGATAGCACAGAACTATTGGATTGCATTCCCCAAGGTGTCAGTAACTGACACTATTTAAGTGGACCATATTGAAAGGGAATGTCTTGGTTATTAACGTAACGTTGGTTACCTAGGATTATTGAAATGAGCCACTGCGTTGCTAGCCATGCTACTAGTCTTTGCTCGCCACTCTTCTTTTGAATGGTTCTGATGAAATGGCATGCACAGTCCACTTATATAGGCAAATGGCCTGCCTATTTCTGATTAATACTCACTGAAAGGCTTTGTCTGTTCAAGTGATATATAAATCTATAAATAGCTAGCTCCCCTTGTTTTGTGTGAACCCTTGGTAATTCTGACTCGATCCAATGATCTGAGTGATCTCAACAAAATGAAGTTACAGTATTGTTCAAAATAATAGCAGTACAATGTGACTAACCAGAATAATCAAGGTTTTTAGTATATTTTTTATTGCTACGTGGCAAACAAGTTACCAGTAGGTTCAGTAGATTGTCAGAAAACAAACAAGACCCAGCATTCATGATATGCACGCTCTTAAGGCTGTGCAATTGGGCAATTAGTTGAAAGGGGTGTGTTAAAAAAAATAGCAGTGTCTACCTTTGACTGTACAAACTCAAAACTATTTTGTACAAACATTTTTTTTTCTGGGATTTAGCAATCCTGTGAATCACTAAACTAATATTTAGTTGTATGACCACAGTTTTTTAAAACTGCTTGACATCTGTGTGGCATGGAGTCAACCAACTTGTGGCACCTCTCAGCTGTTATTCCACTCCATGATTCTTTAACAACATTCCACAATTCATTCACATTTCTTGGTTTTGCTTCAGAAACAGCATTTTTGATATCACCCCACAAGTTCTCAATTGGATTAAGGTCTGGAGATTGGGCTGGCCACTCCATAACATAAATTTTGTTGGTTTGGAACCAAGACTTTGCCCGTTTACTAGTGTGTTTTGGGTCATTGTCTTGTTGAAACAACCATTTCAAGGGCATGTCCTCTTCAGCATAGGGCAACATGACCTCTTCAAGTATTTTAACATATGCAAACTGATCCATGATCCCTGGTATGCGATAAATAGGCCCAACACCATAGTAGGAGAAACATGCCCATATCATGATGCTTGCACCTCCATGCTTCACTGTCTTCACTGTGTACTGTGGCTTGAATTCAGAGTTTGGGGGTCATCTCACAAACTGCCTGTGGCCCTTGGACCCAAAAAGAACAATTTTACTCTCATCAGTCCACAAAATGTTCCTGCATTTCTCTTTAGGCCAGTTGATGTGTTCTTTGGCAAATTGTAACCTCTTCTGCACATGCCTTTTTTTTAACAGAGGGACTTTGCGGGGGATTCTTGAAAATAGATTAGCTTCACACAGACATCTTCTAACTGTCACAGTACTTACAGGTAACTCCAGACTGTCTTTGATCATCCTGGAGGTGATCATTGGCTGAGCCTTTGCCATTCTGGTTATTCTTCTATCCATTTTGATGGTTGTCTTCCGTTTTCTTCCACGTCTCTCTGGTTTTGCTCTCCATTTTAAGGCATTGGAGATCATTTTAGCTGAACAGCCTATCATTTTTTGCACCTCTTTATAGGTTTTCCCCTCTCTAATCAACTTTTTAATCAAAGTACGCTGTTCTTCTGAACAATGTATTGAACGACCCATTTTCCTCAGCTTTCAAATGCATGTTCAACAAGTGTTGGCTTCATCCTTAAATAGGGGCCACCTGATTCACACCTGTTTCTTCACAAAATTGATGACCTCAGTGATTGAATGCCACACTGCTATTTTTTTGAACACACCCCTTTCAACTAATTCAACTAATTGCCCAATTGCACAGCCTTAAGAGCGTGCATATCATGAATGCTGGGTCTCATTTGTTTTCTGAGAATCTACTGAACCTACTGGTAACTTGTTTGCCACGTAGCAATAAAAAAATATACGAAAAACCTTGATTATTCTGGTTAGTCACATTGTACTGCTATTATTTTGAACAATACTGTATCTGTCAGCAGATTCTGAGTGGGGTCTCAAAATAAAATGGTTTGTTTTTCAGTGTTTTTTTGACAGGTATTTGGTCAATGGTGGTGAGAAAAAGTACTTTATTAAATAATGTTTTTTTTTTTTTTTCAGATAGAACCATGGTTTTGCTGAATTTTCAAGTGTTTATGACAAAATTGTTTAGTCAGATGTGTGTTACATGTGAATTTAAGCATCTTTGAGACTATGTCTCTTCCTCAATAATACACAATCCTAAATCTCACAAGGAAAAGATGCACTGATATTAAATTAATTACTTGTACTGCAGTTTGCTTTTAAAGTTTGGTTTGACTATATCAGGATTTTATAAGCCCTGATGTGACTCTTTCTCTGAACATCCAACAAGAATGAACTTAAAAATTACTTGTAATTACTTATAATACACGTAATATACTTAACACACACAAATATTGTATTCTCTCTCTCTCTCTCTCTCTCTCTCACACACACACACACTCACACACACAAACTCTTTCTCTCTTTACTGTATATGTACAGATGTGCCCTATGCAAACATCTATTTGTTACCTAAAGATACAGTGTAGCAATGGCATCCTTCGCCGAAAGTGAGGTCAGAAAACCGCTGTGTGATGCTGCAGTGGTCTCTAGTGGTCAATTTTGTAAGTAGGGCTGTGCCACATCCAACCTTTAACAAACATCACAGTATGATTTATTGCAAAACAGTGAACATAAAAAAAAAAAAGAGTACGGGGAATAAAGAAAACAGAAAGGCGAAAGTAGAACTTGAGAGTTTTTAAACCTATTTTCAATCAAGATAACGGTTTTTGTTCTGGATTGAGTTTAAACATGATTAAACTGTATCTATAGCCTGTATGTTCATACAGTGGTGGTCATTTTATTACAATTATTATTTTCACCAGAAAAAAAAATGGTTTAAAGTCAGTTATTTTATCTTTTGCTGTAGTGTGTCAGGATAAATGTTTACATTTTCAAGCATTAGTTTTGTCATTAATCCAGTGATATTTTTATTTGCGCAAGGAGTCTGACAATAACAAGTGCTCCACACAGACATCTGATCTCATCATCATCATCATCATCATCATCATCAGCCTCCAGTCTGTGGAATATCATAAAGAAACAGATCTAACTGAGACAGACTCAGTCCAGAAGAACTGTGGCAAAGTCTCCAAGGTGCTTCAAGTAACCTCCCTGCAAAGCTACAGTACTTTTAAAAGTTTTAGGCACTTGTGTTAGCTGGTGAAGATACTATTGTTCTAATAATTTTGGCCACCGCTGTATATCATATATCATTTCACAGAAATACTAGCTTACAGTATATAATTGTCAGCAACAACAATACTGTACCACTACTACTACTAATAATAATAATGCTGATAATAATAATAATTATTATTAGTAGTAGTAGTAGTAGTAACATTTCTATAGTGATTGTATCAGCTTTTGAGTACAAAGATCTTTAAAAATGCACACAATAAAGATTTTTTTATTTTAAAGATTTAAACCCTTTACTTGCAAACATCGCCGACGGCCCCAGTTTATTGTTGTTTCACTTTCACAGCACGTTACTAAACATCACTCTCTTACTTGATCTGGACAAACTGTGCATCAAGTTGAAAGTTTAAAGACTTTAGCTTCGATATTTGACCAATGTTTTGATAAAACATTGTTGCAGTGACAGTTAAATAGTAATTTATGTCAGGAGTGCAAAATAATAAATCCTTATAATGCCACATTTTGAATAGAAATTCACCACTTATTCATATTCAGTCATGTCAGCAGCAGTTTATTTGTGTTAGACTCACTGAACAGCGTCAATAAGGATTTATAGACCAAAGATGCATATCCGCGGAGATATATGGATATATTTACTGATGTTTACTTCATATTTACCTCCATGGCTCTGAATTAAGGAACATGTGATATTACCCTAAGAACCACTGAATTGAGTTTTTTTTTTTTTTTTTGCAATGCATTGCTGCCAATATCAAATTTAAGTTTTTTGAAGAAAGAAAGACCTGCTGATAAAGATACAGAAGACAACAGATTATTGGTGACAAAGGACATTTTTAAATAGTCCTCTTGCACCAAAGTGGCACCAGCATCAACACTTGTGATGACATGGGTGCCATAAACAAGAATGAGTTTATCTAATAGATACATTGCTTGACCTGTTTGATTGTTCTTAATAGTATATGTGATTTCTTTGGCCTGTCGAGTAAAGTGGATGTCAAAAGGGAAGTCAGGATACACTTTGACTGTATGTGGATGGTTATGGACCTAGAAACAAAAATAAAGAAAAAAAAGACAGATTAATAGATTAAATGGTTTATTTCAAAGGTCTATTTTTAAAGTAGGGCATACATACACCCATTTACACATCAAATGTGTGACCCTGTCAGTGATTTCCAGGCTAAATCTGATTATCGATTCCCAGTTTCGAGTCTCTTTTTGCAAAACATTGAATTGCTGCTCAATACCATGAACAAAAATCAGCTGGCTACATAAAAACTGCACTCAATTAAGAGCCGTTTGTGTGGAAAATAGTTTCATGATTCTTTATGAATTGAGACTTTTTTTTAAATGGAGGTTGCAGTTCTCTCGCAATTCTGAAAAAAAAAATAATGAAATCTCATGAAATTTATGAATGAATTCCTGACTTTAAGTATACGATTCTGGAAATGTAATTGATTTTCAATTCCCTACCCTAATTTTGTGTCCTAAAGAACTGTATATAAATGCTAAAGTTAAATCACAATGACAAAGTTTAGATCTTCTGAATTAATATTTTCTATACATTCATAACAACAAGAGTGAGAAAATATTATGTAATTTTGGATATCTTAGTAAAAATAGTACAAACTAGAGTCATCACAATTTTTTAATGATGACTTTCTGTAATTCAAAAAGTTTAAGATTCCAGACTGCTGTTTCATGTAAATGTTGTTAGACTGTTGTTTTGACGAACTTGCTGTTGCAGAACTCTCCTTCACTTGCTGAGTTTTAATTAAAACTAATTAAAACTCAATTTAATTTAATTAATTAAAGGTTTTCTTTGGAGAATTTACCATTGAGCACCAGAAGAAAGGAAGAATCTGTCAATGTCAGTTTTATTTATATAGCACTATTAAACACAACCACGGGTTGACCAATGTGCTGAACAACAACAAAAAAAACATTTCAATAAGACAATACATAATAATACTATAAAACCATACAGTAGAAAATTCTCAGTTTTAAAATGCTAAATCAAAAAGGGAAGTTTTCAACATATTAATAAACTAATACAGAGGGGTAATCCATTCCACAATCTAGGGGCAGCTACCGAGAAGCGTGGCCGGTCACCCCTACATTTCAGCCTCGAGTTAGGGATGCATAAAAACGACCAGAGACAAGAGGGGTCACTAATTCAGAAAGATAGGTAGGGGCCAGAACGTTTAATGATTTAAACACTAAAAGTAGAATTTTAAAATTAACTTGGTAGCCAGTGTAGAGAGCGTAAAACCCCGTAATATGCTCCCGTTTTTTGGAGCGTGTTAAAAGCCCAGCAGCTGCATTTTGCAAGCATGATAGGGCTGACTGACTAATCATTTACATTACATTACATTACATTACATTTATGCATTTAGCAGACGCTTTTATCCAAAGCGACTTACATTGCATTCAGGCTAACAATTTTTCCTAACATACTAACTAATCCCTACATACAGCGATCTTTATTATGTCTTATCATCAAGTCAGGGTTTGCGGCTTCGGTGAACCAAAAGGCATTCATTTTTTATTGAATGATCTTTATTAGAATTTGAAACAACAAAAGATCTTATCATATTATTTTTAATTTGTCACATACTAATCAGATGACCAAAAGCAAAACAATTTTCGAATCTTTTGTTGTTTAACACACCCAAATATGTAACTTTAATGTAATATACTTGTCTGCTTCAATTAAAAAATTGCCATTTTAACAAACAATCAAAACCACTTTTATAAATAGAATTTCTGCAATCATTTACTCACCCTCATGTGTCATCCAAACCTGTATGGAAATCTTTCTAGGAACACTAAAGAAGATATTTTATGGGCAAAAATAATGACTTTTCCACCCAAAATGTTCATTTTCCACAGAGGAAAGATGTTCGCATTTGTTAAACTATAGGGGGAGATTTGAAAACATCTTTTTTTTTCTAAATGATTTTTTTAGTTATTTTCATAGTTAACAACAATGTTGACAAAGACATACAAAAAGACATACAAACTCATGTTATAGCATTTGAGGTCAAACTTAAATCAGTTTTATCTGATCATGATATTCATTATTCCTTTTTTTTTCACCTAAAAATCCTTTATTTTCTAGTTTATGTCCTATCTATTTGTGCATTGTCTGTTATGGTAGAATGTTTTCTTTTTTCTAGTTTCTATCTAAACTCCGGATCATCCTCCAGATGATGAAGTGGGGAAAATGCATGTATAACATCAGGATTTATATGTAAGCTCATCATTCAATTTGAGCTGGGCTTTGGTTTAAATGAAACTCTATCTTGTGTGTCATGAAGCCCTGGTAGAATCCCATGCTCATGTTATCTTCAAGGATTTGCAACTATTTGTGTCTAAACTCTGTTTTCTTTGGCATACCTGTTTGGAGAATATTGTGCAGCCTCTATGATGTACTTACTTGCTTTTGGTCTGGGAAAAACAATTAAACAAAATGAAGACCATTTTTTATTTGGTTGTTTTATTTATTATATATTTTATTTAATAACTGTGTGCTCCATGGGAAATGAACCAGTGACTTTGGCGTGATAAACACAGAACATAATTTCTCGTCTTATGTATTGAAAAGTAATTGTAAACTACAAACACACACAGGAAACAGACCATTGAAAGCAAAACAAATTTCTGTAGTAGAACAAATGCAGTAATAATCTATTAGTCTTGAGAAGAAGAAAAAACACCAACAGCTAAAACCTCTGTAGTCATCTTTTTTTACAAGAGATATCAAAATGTGAAGTTTCATTTGAACACACTACCTCTATACCCTTACATACACTACTTGTATATTAACTTTTTTTTTTTTCTAAATGTAACCATTTTTTATACGTCTATACAACTATCTTAAAAGCAATATGCATAAATATTCTTCATTCTAAATATGCTTCATTTTCTCTTTGTGTCATTTGTTCTTTACAAATACAAGGTCTTATGTTTTTGGTGAATATCTGCTACACCTGGGTCCTGTTAGATGAGCATCACAAAATGCATTGTAGGTGAAATACAGGATGCCTCTCTTTAATTTACAGCTGTGTGAATGAGTTCCACGTTCAGGGCTGACCACGCATCTCCCCACCATGTCATTATAAATGACATCAATGTCCCAAACCTCAAATATGAGTTCGTGACCAAACTCGACTGATCCAAAATCATAGCTGGTGTTCCATTCAGGATCATTATTGTCCATAACCACCTCAGTCTCTTCATACATGAGGTTGTACCAAACTTTCACGTAACCGTCAGTACGTGTGAAGAGATCTGCTTTCAGGCCTGCGGCTCTCTGTACAAACACTTCTAACTTGCCACGGCCGGCTCGCATAGGACAGCAGTTGTGGTCCAGATTTGGTGTTTGTGAGCATCCTTGATCCTCTTTGTGATTTACAGAAAGCCTGTTTTCTTCAATATACGCAGTTACTGCTCTTTTTAGATTGACACTAACCTCAGGATCAGCCACCAGGTGATGGAGAGGGAAGATTGCATATGATATGACTTCAGGATTGTCATGCAAGCTCATCATCCAGTCTGAGTAAGATTCAGCCGGGCTTTTGTTTAAAACTAGGTCTGGAAAGTATTTTTCGCCTCCCAACACTTCTATCTTGTGTGTCATGAAGCCCTGGTAGAATCCCATGCTCAAGTTATCTTTAAGGATTTGAGAGCATTTGTTGGAAAGTGAGGCATTAGCTGGAAGGAAACCCAAAGTCATCTTTAACTCAATATTCAGACAGTTCTTGATATCAGTCTCTGAGAAACCCTTCAGTGTTGCAAGACAAGTTCGGAAAGCTGTGGCCCGCCTCACTCGCCCTCCCAGATGGACTTGACGTATGTAGTGAGTGCCGTAAGTATCTATAGTTCTTCGGTACAGGGGTTTTGTTTCCTCGTCATATTGTGTCGGAAGTCGCTGAAGGTGTTTTGAGAATTCAGTGCTGAGCTCTGGGTGGTCTGTAACTCTGTAACTGCAAATGAACAACAACGAGTCATCTGTCAGAAGATTCCGGCTGTGGGGTCTGAATAAAACTGTACTTTTTCCTGAAGCTTTCTTTTTGAGTTTTTTTTATAGTAATTTGGTCAATGAGGTCATAAGAAACTATGTATTAAGCATGTTCTGGGTTTGTTTTTCAGATAAAACCATGATTTGGCTAACTAAATTGTTAATTGCTAATCTAAGCATCTTTGAGATCGTATCTCTTCCTCATAATACGCAATCCCAGGGACTATTTTAATATAACTCTGATTGGATTATTCTGAAAGAAGAAAGACACACACATCTAGGATGCTTCGAGGGTGAGCAAAACATGGACGAATTTAGATTTTTTGATGAACGAACCCTTTAATGTAGCTTTGAACTGTAACTGCATGCATCTTGTGGAATAACTTTGTTTTGGTTGTGCTTTGGCTCTGCTTGTCTGTGCGGATGAATGAGTAGAGGTGAACACATGGATGCACCACCATCTTATTAGAGTAGACGGACAAATGAATACGTTTCTTTATGATTCCCCAGAGGCCTGCCTTTTTAACGATCCATGGTCCAAATAATTATTGTTTGTGACACAAAACGTTTAACTTAATGAGTCCTGTCTGTGAATATGACGTGATATACTGTATAATGATGTCTGCATGCAATTTCCTGCAAAATCCTCCCTGCCATTTCTAAAACACAAAATATATAGTTTCAAGGTTTATTTTTGCAGATATTTTTTTAAAACTGTTACTAGTTTACAAGTGTCCAGATAAGTGACAGGTGTATTGTTGCCAAAATGGATGAGATTATTATAAGATATATCATTAGAAATTTTGACATCTTAAACCTTAACAGACTAATTTATATGTTATTTAGGAAATCTTAGATTTCAATTTGTCCACCGTAGATGAGATATATGCGACTGTTAAATGCAATGTATGTAACAGGATAAAGATCATTAATTGTAGGCCTAGGTGCTTTCTCAGTTTTTAAATCATCTAACAATATTGTGCGCATGTTCAGAGATACTGGGAAAGGGTCAGGCTGTCATCATTAACAAGTCATTATAAGTACAATGCAAAAAGTGTTATAAACTCATATGTATACTTACCTGTAATATGTGCAGCTGAGCTCATGGAGGGCAAATGTTGCCTTATCCATTGCATTCTGAGATTGGGCAAATTTAGCAATATCTGAACGACTCCCTCCAAAAATTGCCTTTCCTATGTTATCCAGGCTAAGGTCCATTTCCCAGTTGTTATTGATGAGTGACGTTGAACTCTTCATTAGGGAGTCGACAGAATGATGAAGCGCACTAGAAAGCTGTTTGCTGCAGCGGCTGAAGGGACGCCAGTCCAGCACAGCTGAGGGAAGTTTCTGCATCTGCCCTCCCTGAAAGCGGTTCTTGCAGACAGTACAAGTGCCATTATCCATGTGTGACTTGACATTGATCAAAAAGGCACCTTTACGGCGCATCCTGACAACATCAAATCCTTCACCCGCCAAGTTGTAACCAGGCACAAATGGGGCTTTCTCACATTCTACCTGAGAGCCTGTGTGGCAAGCTGACCCCTTGTGCCAGTGTGTCAAGATCAGAGAAATGCAGAGAAACACGTGGAAAACACAGTGATTTGTCTCCATGATGATGTCTAAAGAGAAAGGTTCAAATGCTAATATTTCATTATTTCTAAGATGGGAAATATTATATGAGGCAATATACATGCAAAGTTTAAATAATAATAATCATCATAATAATGTTAGAATAATATTGTAAAAATTGCATAAAGTCCAGAATGCAGTTTAGTTTGTATTAACTATGGCATAGAAATCTGCTTTAAATATCTTATCTGTTATAAAAAACAACAGCTCACCAATGTCAGTTTTACCTACCAAGAGTAGCTTTCATGCAGCAGTCTGTTCCATCTGTGCTATACCACCATGTTGACCTACTTCTGAAAAAGCCTTCTCTCTGTTCTTCTTTCAAAAAGTGGAGTCACTTTCTGGAATGCTAATTTTAAAAAGAAGCACTGTGAAGTCTGTGGCATTTGTCGAAAGGGAGTGTCTTCCTGTCAACCCTATTCTTCTGTGCTGCACAGATTTCATCTGCTGAATTGGTTTGTGTAGAATTATTTTTTTTATTTTTCTGAATACCAGCTGTGCAGTGGGGGAGGGTTCTCATGAGACTTTGCATGAGGAAATTGAAAATGAAGTGCATGGTCAATATTAATCATACAGACATGTGAATGACAAATTGTAGCATATTCCTTTTTAATTGCAGTTGAACATAAGATATTATGAAATGAAAATCATAGGCCTACTCATTAGCACATTGCATGGGAAAGATTTTGGATAAATGGAAATATCATTTTAGTATACACATTTTATGGAGGAAAATACCAAATTTAACATTAGAATAGTCCATGTAAATGCCTGAAAAAAAAATAACACAATTAATAAAAAAAAAAAAAGGTGTTATTTAGGATTTTTCAGTCAGTGCGGTTACGTCATTACGCCAGTAGGTGTCATCAATGGATTGTTTTTGTTTATTATGAGTAAGTCAACGAATCAATTTGATCAAAAAAATTATTGAGGAACTGATTACAGTGTTGCCTAGTGATGGGAAGTTCAGATCTTTTCAGAGATTTGGCTCGGCTCCCTTAGAAGAGACGGCTCTTACCGCTCCCAAATGGCTCTTTATTTAGTATCTCTCTGAGCCTTCTATTTTAGCTAAATGTGAATGATTTGTTGGGTAGCAATTTTTTATTCAATGTTTTCATAAAAAAAAAAAAAACTTATTTTGATGCTTTATTATTATTATTATTATTATTATTATTATTATTATTATTATTATTATTATTATTATTATTATTATTATAAAAAAAAATACACAAGAATACACAACATTTTAAGAAAACTTAAATTGAAAAATTAAACATAGAACCACAGCAAACAAATTAACAAAGGCAAAAGTCTTAAGACACTTTTAGTCTTTAGTGCAGGTTGGCATTCAGAAATCAGATGGTTTAGCTTGGATGTGCTGATGCAGTTTCTCCTCTCTGTGATTATTTGTCCTGTTTTAGAAGACTCTCCAATGTTCCAAAGTCTTCCTACTTTAAAGGCCATGTTGCAGGTTAACCACCACTTTCGATTAATGGGTACATAAATCACTCAAGATATGTATATCATTTTTAAAATGTCTCAGAAATGGTCTTGAAGACCTTTTTTTTTTAAAGGTTTTGGTATTAAAAAATTTTTACGCAACTCGGTGATGACGTCACATTGGGGAGAAGTGGAGGAAAGTTAGCCTCAGCCTAATATGATGCCACGTTCCAGGCAACCCATAACCCGTGTTTTTCCAACCTTAAATCTGTGAAAGTGCAATCAAACCCGTGACTTCCCAACCGTGAACTCATGTCTCGTATACTAGATCGATGTACTCCGAGTTCAGAGGTCGCACAGCACGCGAAACAACGATGACAGCCCCTACGAATAATGCTGCCTACGGATGCAGTGTTTATGCAAGTGGTACATGTTGAAAAAATGATTTTAGGTCAATGTAACGTTGCAATAAAATAAATAATCTAGTTACAATTCCTTGCACTCAGAAAGTTTGGCGTAACTTGCCTGGAACGGTACAAAGTCGTTAGTAGTGGTATGAAATAGTGATTACGAGCTCAAAAACCTGCCTGGAACGCAGCATCAGGACTAACGTTATAGTGACTGACTGGGATGAGGAAGAGGTGGCAAGAGCCAAAATCTATGATGGCCCGCAGCAGTGTAATTTCGATCGAGCCAGCCGTGAGAGGGCAAATGAAGAATTGCCAAGAACTGATGTCCGTCAAAGCCTATGCATGGTCCGAGGAGAATTAGTGGAGAGTTGGTGGAGTATTTTTTTTTTTATTTATTTTTTTTTACAGTCATTGAGTAACACTGAGTGCAAAAAAAAAAAAAAACAATTTCAACGTTTTCTTTATATCTAGTGGCAGTGATCATGACATTAGTTCAGATAAGTACCGGTAACCTTTTTCATAGTGTTGTAGTACTGCTAAACTTTGTCTTTGTCATCTAGAAATAGAAGGCATCATGCTAGCTATATGGACGTTTCTAAGCTTTTTTCTCGTCCTTCGGTGAACATGTTGTTGCAAACGTAGCCGCGTGTCGCTGTGTTTGGCAGGTGCTTGTGTGGGCGGTGCTATCCCATGGAAACCATACAGTCTATGATGGAAACTGCGCTGAAAAGCTTGTGCTGTAGGGAAGCGAGCGCGTTTGGGTCGCTGTTGGTCGATATCTCTCTATCTATCTGTCTGTCTGTCTGTCTGTCTGTCTGTCTGTCTGTCTGTCTATCTATCTATCTATCTATCTATCTATCTATATATATATATATATGTGTATTTATCTATAATCTGCGCTATCTGAATACTCTTGTCTACTACTCGTCTCTCTCTAGTCACTCTCAATGCTCTCAGGGCAGGCTTTGGTAAATTCTCTCCCCAACGTGACATGATGCAATGCATTGTGGGGGAAAGGAGACCGCTGTAAGATGGTACCTACTTTTTCATATTATATTCCGTTTTGTGATACCCAACAACATAAAATACAATGGATAACAGTTTAAATGTTTATTAACAACAAGCAAATTGCACAAATTTGTTAAAAAATTAACCTTGCAACACGGCCTTTAAGCAACGCACTTGTGTTTAAATCCAGCTCCCCCATAGCTCTGTCCCTTTGTGTACCTGGCCTTAAAGGGAATCTCTACCCCAAAATGAAAATGTTGTTATTAATCGCTTACCCCCATGTCTTTCCAAATCCACAGAAGCTTTGTTAGTTTTTGGAACATAAAGCCTGGAGGCCTGTGACTGTCCCATAGACTGCCAATTAAATAACAGTGTCAAGGTCCATAAAAGGTATGAAAGTCGTCGTCAGAATACTCCATCTGCAATCAGATGTGTAATCTGAGTTATATGAACAACGGGAACACTTTTTGTAAGCGAAGAAAACTAAAATAATGACTTTATTCAACAATTCCTTTGTCAACAGTGTCCGGTGTGTCTTTCCATATCACCATATGCTGCGTATGCTCTTCTTTATCAATCCACACCACAAATCAGCACTAAATACATGTAGAAAAAGAGCATCATAAGCACAGACACAGCAAAATGTGTGTGCGTATGTATTTTTGAATACTGTTGATATCGAAGCTGTTTTGTTCCCTAGTGATTTTCAATGCATGAAAAAAAAATACTGAGATCTTTCTCAAATTATCTTTTCTGTTCCATACTTTGTTACAGTACCGCTGCTCCCTACATGCAGGGGGCAGCATCCCAGTTGCTCAAAAAAAAAAGCATGTAAATTAGAGATGGGAAGTTCGATTCTTTGCCGCGAACCGGTTCTTTCGGACGGTTCGATTCAATAAACCTGTCGAAACAAACGGTTCACCGGTTCTTTTACGCTCGACGTAATGACATCATTGGAGATGAAGTAATGGCTTCAAGTCTATCAAACATTCATATATATATATATATCATATTTAAAGTCAGTAATCATGACTTTAGTCAGTTAAAAACCTCATAATCATGAAAAGTTTAAAATTAAATTTTGCAACAACGCACCCAAATACAGTGACAGCAGTAATGTGCATAAGAGGATTTAAGTCTTTAAGATATAAAGTAAATAAATTAAGTGTCATCAGTGCAGAAACCATGATCCACTCACTATACATAATCCATTGCGATGAATTTGTTATCAAATTAACTTGCCCTTCATTTAAGCCTTCGGTTTACATTAGCATTCGATTTACATTACATTAGCTCATAACATTAGCAAAGAATCAGTTCAGAATCAATCACCAAAAGAATCAGTTCAGTTCAGACGTGCTGTGAGTCAGTTGGCTTCATGCTGAATCATTCATGCGCAATATCATCAACTCTTCGGTTCTCGAATTGGATGCGTCCGAAAGAAACGTTTTTTCGGTTCAGTGTACTCATGACCGGAAAACAGATGCAACCGGTTCTTGACTCAAAAACGAGAACCGCTCTAACTGGCACGTGCTGCAGTTCAGTATCATCAGCTGCTCTACTCGTGTTAATGTTCTGTTTACTACAAACTCAATTTTTGAATGTGTCATCATTAACTATAAATACAGTACAGATATTTCATAAATCATCCCTTATTCCTATCAAACATGTCAGTCTTTAGAGTCTTAATTATTGTCCAACTTCTCTGAAAACAACCTTCGGCCTATACATGACATAAAATTCACAGATTAGAAACATTCATCTTAAAAAAAAAAAAATCAGCTCATCGGTTCTCAAATTGGATTCGTCCGACAGAAACGGTTCTCAGTTCAGTGTACTGGTGATCCGAAAACCGATGCAACCGTCTCTTGACTCGAGAATCACTCCAGCTGTGAGCGTGTTCATTCGTCATCTGGCTATGCTCAGTGTTCATCTTCAGTTCGGTCTTCACAGCAGTTCAGTCAGTGTACTGTTTGAGTAAATTAATTACTCCGGGATATTGGTTTAATTCTGACTCAGAGGGAGTATCAGCCACATAAAAAAAAAAAGTTAACAAATTATAAGTAATTTGTGGATTAATACTTATTGGAGAGGCGAACCATTTCAAACAATTCAGTTCGATTTGGTGAACTGGTTCTCCAGGTTCACGAAGAAGAACCGGTTAAATTGAACGATTAGTTCGCATATCGAACATCACTAATGTAAATGTGAACATATAGACATAATTATAAAAAAATTGTTTTACGGTGAAGGCAGAACAGGCGAAGCACACTTGACGTGCCATTCCCGCATCCGTGCAGGGGGGCAAGGTTTCATATTTTTTTGAAGCAGCCCTGGGCGCCTCCATTGGCAAGCGGACCCCCACCTGCTGTTAGCATTCCATTGACTCCCATTCATTTTGGCATCACTTTGACAGCGAATAACTTTACATCTGAGACATTTAAAGACTCCATTTATCCATTCATTATTTCGAAAGAAACACACAAATGTATAAAAGGCTCCATTACCTTGTATCTTACGTTATGGTCCCGTAAATACATAGACACAGTTTTTGTAAAAAATAGGCTAACGATTGCGTCATAACCTGCGACTCTCTGTCGCACAGTAGAGAAATTAGGTAGTGCCAGGAAGTGCGTGCTTCTAATTGACTTCACTTGTCTCCATTGAATCCAATGGGGTCGCTGTGTCCATTTCTTTTACTGTCTATTGGTGCGTTCAAGTCCTCCTGGGAATTTCGTACGCACGAGGTAGGAAGTCGTGCTTACGACAGCAAGTCACTTTCATCAGAGCAAGATGGCGGAGTACTTTCTCTTAATTAATAAAACAAAAATACAGCAATGTTCTTAAACTCTTGTTCTAGAAAATGGAGAACAAAGAAATGTGCATTAGGTATACTTCGTTTTTTTATGTTTTAAATTAATTTATGAAGCCACTGCCAACTTTGTTACAAGTTGCATTGTTATATTATAAAGACATCATATAATGCGTCATCGATTAACTTACTGCCCTGTAAATAGAAAAGCCTGACAATATCACGGCTAAATACCTTTAAGTATTGTATATTCCGCCATGTTAATCACTTACACGCCCCCAACTCGGGGCTTAAAGCTTACCCCACTGGTATTCACGATATTGTGCATTCAACTCATAAATACGATCTATACAAGATGACTTGAACGCACCATATGCATCCATGCCCACGCTCACTCTCACCTCATGTTTATGGCTGTCTGCAAATGCTCATAACTGATTTACAACTATGCCCGGGAAAAGACAACAGTAGTCCAGTGCCGAGATGAGGAAAAAAAAGCCCAAGATGAGGCCTGTGCATTACTTTTAGGTACTTTTATAATCCTGTTATACGTTTTTGGATTTTGGTAACATTAGGTTAATAACTTGTTTTAATGTTGGTGATAATATCACCGCCGCATCTCCCTTCCGAAAATGAACCATAATTTTAATATGAAAAAAACCATGTTTCTTGTAGCAATGGGAACTACAAATTAACCATGGCTTTGATATTCAAATCGCTTCAAATAATAATTTACGAAGTATTCAGATCATATTTTTATGGTGATAAAAACAGACCCAAGTGCACCTTTTAAAATGTTGTAACACTTACAGGATGATCCTTGTTTAAGATTGACCAAACATTTAATTTTATATACTTAATCTTTCATATTTGGCCACCTTTTTACAAATGAAATGCTAACCTCTATAATTTCTTCAACAAAAACATGTGAACATCACAACCCTTATAATAACCAATCCTTGTTTTCATTGAAGTAATTTCTTCTTTTTTTTTGTATTAGTAAAATCATAGTCAAGTTACAATTTAGGTATTTACTTTAAGATTTTATTAAAAGTTCTATAAAGAACTTTAAATAATTTTTTGGCAGTATTTTAACAGCCAAATTTAGTTTGGGATTAATTAATTGCAGCCAGGGCCATCGCTATAGTGGGGTGAAAGGTGGTGCCTAGCCTAGCCACTTACCAACTTAAAGGGTTAGTTCACCCAAATATTAAAATTATGTCATTAATGACTCACCCTCATGCAGTTCCAAACCTGTGAGACCTCCATTCATCTTCGGAACAGAGTTTAAGATATTTTAGATTCAGAGAGCTTTCTGTCCCTTCATTGAAAGTGTGTGTATGGTATACTGTCCATGATCAGAAAGGTAATAAAAACATCTTCAAAGTAGTCCATGTGACATCAGAGGGTCAGTTAGAATTTTTTGAAGCATCAAAAATACATTTTGGTCCAAAATTAGCAAAAACCAATACTTTATTCAGCATTGTCTTCTCTTCCGTGTCTGTTGTAAGGGAGTTCACTGCAGTTTAGTGATATCCGGTTCGCGAACGAATCAGTCGATGTAACCAGATCTACTTGAACCAGTTCACCAAATCGAACTGAATCATTTGAAACGGTTAGAGTCGCCAATAAGCATTATTTTGCCAATAAGCACTATTTTGGTTATTTCCTGTTAATACTTCCCCCTTAAAAGCGTGTGTAGCCACATGATTCTACCAGTCAGTGGCATAAAAGCAAAACACGGAGGTGAACGCCGGTTCAACACATAGTGATGGCACACGAGCGTTGAGCCTTGAGTCTTCACTAGACTTTGTCAGTTGTATTTGTTTTATGGTTTGGACGTTCAAGTGATTAGACGATCGGATGTGTATTATTATATAGGGCTACCATGTTCGTGCTGCTGCATTGTGGCACGAAAACTCATAGCTGTGAAGATCGAGCGTACAGAGGAGCGCAGTTGTCAACGCTGTCCTGTGATTTATCACTAAAGTATCTTAGAATCTCCAAACTTATATCATTTTTTCTACTTTTGAAGGAAGTAGGCTATTAACAACCCCCAGCTTCACAATACTATAGAGACGGTATGACTAATTCACACACGCAATCACTCATACTGGTACTGTTTACCTTTAAAGAGCCACACAGATGGGAAATCAAAAATTACCTGTATTAAAGTGTATGATGTAGCTGTCCATCAGTGTAAACAATGTGCAAAGTAATTAAACCAAAAAGTACACGATTTATAAAGTTATTTGCTTCTAAAGTAAGGAGTCGACTCTGAATCGCTGAAACGAGTCGTTATAGATTTCAAATCTTTTGCCCATCTCTATGTACGTCACTAGGAGCACTTTGCATAATAATCTCCGCCTACCGTCTTGGGAGAAACGGAACTCTGAACTGCCGCCTTTATTTAGAACAACGAGCATCTCCGAATCACAATGCGAAGTATGATTATGAAGTTATGTGTCGGTTTTCTCCCGAGCGTCAGAAATCAGTATGTGTGCTGTCTGCAGCCTGTCTGCGCTGATCGTCATGTACAAACACGTCATTAAAATGAAGTGTAACTCCATGAATACTCAACGAAGAGACATGAGAGAGATCTATAGAAAGCTTGACATGTCTACTTTAAAACTAAACAAGTGCTGCCGAAAACAGATATTCTGTGATAAAGTAATCCATATGAAAACAACGCGATGTCTGTTTTTCATGTCTCCCTTCATTATATGTAATGTGACCACGCCCCCGTGCTGAACATGCTATTCAGATTCAAACTGAAGCGCGCAGCTTATATACACCCAAACAGAAGAAAAAGCAGCGAGACTGTTCAAGTTTTTTATTTTACTGTTTGCTTTGCTGTGAGAGGAATAAGACCTAATTCACCCCAAACAGATGCTAACGCATAGTTTACCGTGGAGGTGTGTGCGGAACAACCAATCAAACCTGACTATGTTAGTTGACCAATCAGAACACAGTATGCTACCGAAAGGTGGGGTTTAAGGAAACTGAATCTTTTGAACAGCTTTGCGCGAACCGTTTGGGATCTCTGAGAATTGAGGTAATTTTAAAATGATATTTTGACAAAATGACAAATGTTTTTTAACCTTGGATGGATTTAAACCTAATGTACAGGACCTATAAACAGTGATAGGAAGCTTAGAATTTTCATCTTACTGGCTCTTTAAGCTTTATTTATCTCTTACACCGAGCAATAATATGTAAGAAATGTTATGAACATAGATAAAATAACTGCTGATAGTGAGCTATGATCGTTCTTTCAATAGGAAAAATATCCCACCTTTAATAGTCGATCTCAACCATCTGGCTGAGGCCAGTCTAAAAAGACGCTCAGGACAGTTGACAGAAAGCTGCTGCGTGCCGACACGAAAGCGTATCATTTTCACGTATCTCATTGATTAAATCCAGTCAGGCAAAAGGTCAATATCCAGAAAGGCAGTCCAAAACAAGAAACACGATAAACCCTAGGGGACACAACAAAGCAGGGGGAAACAAACGAAGGACTCCATGAAAATGATAGAAACAGACAGGGTATATATGGAAAACTGTGAACAGCTGAGTACAATTAACTGTCGTGCAATTAACAGTGATGAATCCAGACAAAGGCTTGTGGGAAATGTAGTACCTGCAGTGGGGTGACTATATGGAGAAGTGAGACCACTAGTGGACACCCATAGATACACAGACCAGACACTGTGACAATTTGATGAAGTAGATAAATTATTTAAAGTTTGTGGATAAATATTACGTCATATGTAGTGAATACTTCATACTTGTCACATACCGAATTATTTCCAATTCCTCAAAACGTTGAACAATTTTGTCCCGTGTCTTTTATGGACTCTGTATGGGCTTTTCCCTTGACTTCATGCCTCCATGTCCTCCCAATTGCCTCACAGACAGTAAAAGATTGCCTGCGAGCGTCTCCTCCTGTCCATACGGTAATTTCTCTACTGTGCGACAGAGAGTCGCAGGTTATGACGCAATCGTTAGCCTATTTTTACAAAAACTGCTTCTACGGGGCCATAACGTAAGAAAAAAGGTAATGGAGCCTTTTATACTTTTTTGCGTTTCTTTAGAAATAATTAATGGACAAATGGAGTCTTTAAACGCCTCAGATGTAAAGTTATTCTCTGTCAAAGTGATGCCAAAATGAATGGAAGTCAGTGGAATGCTAACAGCAGGTGGGGGTCCGCTAACCAATAACGAATTGCTCATGTAAACTTTTCACACCGCAGACTGAACAAGATTAAGCATTGATTGGTATATGGTCAATAAAGTATTGATATTTGTGTAAATACTGTCATACTAACAGTTCTTAAATTTTTATCAAAATTATCTGAAATTATCAATATGAATTTATTCTGATACAGTTTGACCCTGAGTTCTTGTCATATTTTATTACCATTTTCTGATATAGTATATAAAGTGTGATGATGTGAGAAATGTTGAAGGTGTCTGAATAAATTTTGGTTTGATTGTATATTAAATATTTACAGTAAAGACTATGTTTTAAATTTAATTATTCGATTTCTGTACCTAAACACCTAGAAACTAAAAAAAACTTTGTGCAAATAACACAAATAAATAAATAGAACAAACATACAAATTAAACAATTTCAAATGACTGACAGCCATAATATAGATAAGAAAGAAAGAAAGAAAGAAAGAAAGATGGTTGGTTGCTGTTGCTGTCTTTGGTACTCAGTTGCATCAGTTTTCGGATCACCAGTACACTGAACCGAAAACCGTTTCTTTCGGACACGTCCGATTTAAGAACCGATGAACTGATGATACTGCGCATGCGTGTAATTTTTCAAGTATTTTGTTAAACATCGGAAAGTGTGCTAAAATAACTAAATTATATATAGGGAAGTTGGACAATAATTAAATCTCTAAAGACTCTATGTTTAATAGCAATAAGGGATGATTTATGAAATATCAGTACTGTATTTATAGTTAATGATGATACATTCACAAATTGAGTTTGTAGTAGAGCTGAAGATCTTTGCCCGAAGGTCAGGTTCGGGCTTAATTTCTATCATCTTACGCAGGCTTGGGCCGGGCTCGGGCTTGCGCTCCGGTTTGCGAGGTAAACGAGTGGTCATGTGATGTGTTTCGATTAGCGCGAGAAAGATACGAAAATGAATGCTGAGCAGGTGTAACGGAGGCTTGCCTCTGGTGATTACGTTTTGGTTTCACCAGCAACTAAAGCAAACTCTGAGCGGTTAGAGCGGTTCTCGTTCTCGAGTCAAGAACCGGTTGCATCGGCTTTCAGATCATCAGTAAACTGAACCGAAAACAGTTTCTTCTATGTTTCTTTTGAACGCGTCCGATTCGAGAACCGAGGAGCTGATGATACTGCGTATGTGTGATTCAGCGTAAAGCCGACTGACTCATAGCGCGTCTGAACCGAACTGATTCTTTTGGTGATTGATTCGGAACTGATTCTGTGCTAATATGAGCGCGGGTAAACCGAGGGCTTGAATGAAGGGCAATCTGGCGAAACGTAAGTTCATGTCATAACAAATACATCGCAATGGATTATGTATAGTAAGTGGATCATGGTTTCTGCACTGATGACACCTAATTTATTTACTTTATATCTTCAAGACTTAAATCCTTGTGTGCACATTGCTGTTACTGTATTTGGGTGTGATGTTACAAAACTTAATTGTAAACTTTTCATGATTATGAGGTTTTTAACTGACTGAAGTTATAATTAGTGACTTTATATATTTGAATGTTTGGTAGACTTGACGCCGTTACGTCATCGCCAATGACGTAAAAGAACCGGTGAACTGTTTTTTTTTCCAACCAGTTTATTGAATCAAACCGTCTGAAAGAACCTTGTTCGTGGAAAAGAATCGAATTTCCCATCACTAATCCACATTGATATCCAGTGAGTGATGTGTGTGTTTCGTCTGCAAGCATAAGATGATATACTACTGCTGCCTGCCGATGTGGTGCAGTAAAATGACAGAAGGGGAGACATTCATTAATTTCTCATCTTAGTTTTATGCTGGTTTTATTGTTACACATGACGCGGACTCGACTGTACTCTGAATATTTTCCGAGTCCAAAATGTTCAAGTCCGTGTCAAGTCCGAGTACAAATTCACCCGAGTGCGTGACAAGTCCGAGTTCGTTCAAAATTGGACTCGAGTCCAATTTTGAACCAAGTCCAAGTTCGAGTACGCCAACTCTAATAGATAGATAGATAGATAGATAGATAGATAGACAGACAGGTAGGTAGGTCTATATATATAAAAGTGGCTTGACAAACATGGGTCCCAAGCGAGCGCCAACCTCCCGCTCTCTCTCTTGAGGCCAATAAGGAAGTGACTAAAACTGCAATTCATCGACTGACTGCTTGAGGCTGGCTGCAAAAGGGAGTCAGTCCCATAGACTCCCCATATTAAAATGCCCAACTTTACAGCAGAAAAAAAAACATGTTTACAGTCTGGTGCAAAAAAATATTTTGATCTAAATAGCTAATTTTGCCCTTCATGACAGCTGTGAGGGGAGTGAATTTTTTTATAACTCATCCGTTCAAATTACAGGTCCTTCTCAAAAAATTTGCATATTGTGAAAAAGTTCATTATTTTCCATAATTTAATGATAAAAATTAAACTTTCATATATTTTAGATTCATTGCACACCAACTGAAATAGTTCAGGTCTTTTATTGTTTTAATACTGATGATTTTGGCATACAGCTCATGAAAACCCAAAATTCCTATCTCAAAAAATTAGCATATCATGAAAAGGTTCTCTAAACGAGGTATTACCTAATCACCTGAATCAGCTAATTAACTCTAAACACCTGCAAAAGATTCCTGAGGCTTTTAAAAACTCCCAGCCTGGTTCATTACTCAAAACCGCAATCATGGGTAAGACTGCCGACCTGACTGCTGACCAGAAGGCCATCATTGACACCCTCAATCAAGAGGGCAAGACACAGAAAGAAATTTCTGAATGAATAGGCTGTTCCCAGAGTGCTGTATCAAGGCCATTCAGCGGTGTAACGGATATGCAGGTCATCGATTCATGGGTTAAATTCAGGCATATAAAATGAAACCATTTTACACTAAATGCCTGGCCTGGCGCCAGCATGGCTGGATTTATATTATTTACGACAAGAAATTCCAGAGTCATGTGGGCGAGCCTGAAAGGAGACACGAAACCCCCCACATTACACACACACACACATAAGCACACACACACAAACAAACCTTTCTTAAAGTTATTTACCTTCATCATTGTATTAATAATATGTATTTTGAATATGTTTGTGTGTACAATGGTTAATCCTTGTTATGCGAGGATTTTAATTTTACTAGCTTATAAATTGGAAATGTTTCTCCTCATTTTAAGGTTCTCAAATAGATTCATGTTTCTGTAACCCCACTCCTTAGCAGCTCATAAAACTTTATGATCCCACTGGGAAACAGGACAGGAAAGAGCCCGTTTACCAGTACCTTTTTCTCAATGTATCCTAAACTATTACTTTTTCAATGTGGTCTCAATGTATTAAGTATTGCTTTTTGGTGCATTAGAGATTCCCCATATAAATTGGAGAATCTGCAGTGTTTATGGTGTGCTGATCAAACGTTAAATGTGTGTAATTCTGCATTTGAATGTTTCTATCAGTTATATGTACTGTTTGGTGTTTTTGGAATTGTCATGTTGTGACCCAACTATCCACCTGTATAAAAGGTGTGAAAAATATATTAATCTGGAATTACGAACTTGATAGAATATCACTACTGAAATGCTATAAACCAGAGTGGGTGTTTCCACAGAGACAAAGGAACTTTTAACCCGCTTCAGATCGCTTACGTTCATTGGTTGTTCTCGCGAACAGAGGCGTGAACCATTTCAAGCCATAAGAGTTGACCCAATAAGGTCCTCCCTCTCTTTCTTCTTCTCTCCTGCTTCCACCCTCGTCGCTCCGCTCGTCCCTCTGCCGAGCGGCTGAGAGGCCAGCCGTTCCCATGGCTCCAACGGGAGTTTCCATTCCCGTTGTTGTTTTTGTTTCTTTTCATTACTAAGTTTATCCGCCTATTTGCCTCTCCACACGAGGAAGACGAATTCTGAAACACTGCTTTGTTGGAACTTTCAAATACTGCGCGATTCCGCAGCAACCCCCGGAGGACAGAACAAAGACCCCGCTCATGCTGCTCCAGCACACAAAGAACCAAGGACGCAGCTCACACGCACGCCGGTCTGGCGTCACACAGAGACACTTGCAAGTATCGTTTTCTATGGAGATTTAAATGCTGCTTTAAAGTTTGTCTATGATTTGAATCGTTGTTGTCTTCCAAGGGTTACTGTCTGTGAGTTTGCATAACTGAGCTCATTCTGTGACCACGCTCTCTCTCTCTCACCTCCCTTCTCTCATTTTTTTTCTCTTTCTCTCTCTCTCTCTCTCTCTCTCTTTCTCTCCCTTATTTGGATTCCGTTATGTCTTGTACAAAGTTTACTGTCTGTATTGTCGTACGCGTATTTACTCTGTGTGATTTGTAGTTTGATGTATTATTAGTTCAATTATTAAAAACCCATATATATATATTCAGGATTGCCTCTGAACCGCTCACATTACGAGTCAATGAAGTGTCTGATATTTAGCTATATGCTGTTTACTTCGTGTAACTAAATGTATCATAATGATAGGATAATGTTTTCATGGCCAGAGAATATTTTTCCTTGAATTATAAGAAGTGATAACTTTATTGAAAATTGATAAGTTAATCTTGCGGCCATTTGCTGGACAAACCACTGTTTGATTTGCTGTAATTTACAGTAAGAGATATCACTATAATTGATATGAAGAATGGAATATTGACATATTAATGAGTAAATTACAGTGCCCTCTAATGAGTTATTGATAAATGCAATTGAGCTATTTTTCATAATCAATAATATTTATGTAACTGTCATATGAGATATATATTAATCAGATATCTGATTAATTATTCAAATTACCCATATATCATTTGAGTTAATTATTATGTACAACCCAGTGGGTTGTCTGTGGGAAGGAAAAAGTGTGGCAAAAAACGCTGCACAACGGGAAGAGGTGACCGGACCCTGAGGAAGATTGTGGAGAAGGACCGATTCCAGACCTTGGGGGACCTGCGGAAGCAGTGGACTGAGTCTGGAGTAGAAACATCCAGAGCCACCGTGCACAGGCGTGTGCAGGAAATGGGCTACAGAGAAGCAGCACTGGACTGTTGCTCAGTGGTCCAAAATACTTTTTTCGGATGAAAGCAAATTTTGCATGTCATTCGGAAATCAAAGTGTCTGCAGGAAGACTGGCGAGAAGGAAATGCCAAAATGCCCTGAAGTATAGTGTCAAGTACCCACAGTCAGTGATGGTCTGAGGTGCCATGTCAGATGCTGGTGTTGGTCCACTGTGTTTTATCAAGGGCAGGGTCAATGCAGCTGGCTATCAGGAGATTTTGGAGCACTTCATGCTTCCATCTGCGGAAAAGCTTTATGGCGTTGAAGATTTCGTTTTTCAGCACTACCTGGCACCTGCTCACAGTGCCAAAACCACTGGTAAATGGTTTACTGACCATGGTATTACTGTGCTCAATTGGCCTGCCAACTCTCCTGACCTGAACCCCATAGAGAATCTGTGGGATATTGAGAAGAGAAAGTTGAGAGACACAAGACCCAACACTCTGGATGAGCTTAAGGCTGCTATCGAAGCATCCTGGGCCTCCATAACACCTCAGCAGTGCCACAGGCTGATTGCCTCCATGCCACGCCGCATTGAAGCAGTCATTTCTGCAAAAGGATTCCCGACCAAGTATTGAGTGCATAACTGAACATAATTATTTGAAGGTTGACTTTTTTGTATTAAAAACACTTTTCTTTTATTGGTCGGATGAAATATGCAAATTTTTTGAGATAGGAATTTTGGGTTTTCATGAGCTGTATGCCAAAATCATCAGTATTAAAACAATAAAATACCTGAAATATTTCAGTTGATGTGCAATGAATCTAAAATATATGAAAGTTAAATTTTTATCATTACATTATGGAAAATAATTAACTTTTTCACAGTATCCAAATTTTTTGAAAAGGACCTGTATATTAAGACTTAAAGTTATGCATAATTAAGAGTGTGGCCACTTGAGTGACAGGTGGATTGCTGCTGCTGACACTGCCTTTGCGCTAGGTGGGCTTGGCTTCAGCAAGTAGCTCCTGCCTTTTTGCCCATTTTTGATTGTCCGGGAGAGTCGCACAGTGACGCACTGCCAAGATGGTGATGGCCCGCTCTGCACACTATAGGCTTCAAAAACTTCAAAAGTCTACGGGTGATGTCACGGACACTACGTACATGTTTTTATACAGTCTATGGTCCCAAGGCCAAACCAGTTGAGAACCACTGCACTAGTGTGTAGTCCTTTATTATTCAACATAATGATTCAACCTTTCCTCTCAGGTTGATCAAAAAGTAGGATAACAATACATCATATATGTCTAAAAGAATATGCAAGCTGCAAGAGTTGAAGTGGAAAAATGGACCAATAATGGGAATATAAATTATCTTAGGCAAAAACACAGGCCATTTGTTTTTCAAGACTGCATAAAATAACACCCCTCTCCTTAAAACTGTATGGGCACCTTTACAGTAAGAACCTACATTATGCTGATAGAGTGAACAAATCTGGTAAGAAAACAGGAGGAGGACTCTGTGTTTTTGTTAATGATTTCTGATTTATTTCAACAGCAAATGATAAGTTTTGCTCTCGGGATTTGGAATATTTAATGCTAAGTTTCTGAATATTTCACTTGCCCAGGGAATATACTGTTGTGATTGTAATGGCTGTATATATACCACATCAGGGTAATGTTAAGATGGCATTGGATCAACTGTATGATGTGTGAAGAGCACTCCCAGAGGAATCAGCGTCGCCCTGGAAACCAAACCAAAACACCTGCACGTCCTCGTCACCGGCTGATCGGTCACAGCTGCTCCCCATCAGCCAGCACATTGAAAAGCAGCACATCTTGCACTGAGAAGAGGTTCTCAAACAGAACGCGAAGCTGGACTAACCCCTCTCTCCTATCCCCACAGAAAGCAGCGAGTGACCGACAGCCCACACCCTTTGGAGCACGTCTGGACACCCACTTTCCCCTGGATTGGCACAGAGGAGCACGGAGAGCACACGGGGAGCACCAACCAGCGGAAAGCAGATCAGGACACTTCACCAGGCACCCTTCACTTTTCAATAAACCCACCCTCCGGGGCTTTTGATTTCACGTACCTCTTGTCGAGTGGTTCTTCACCCCGTGACAGATGTTATCTGTGGACAACAGAACAATCACCCTGATGGAGTTTTTATTATTGCTGGGGATTTTAATTAAGCACTTCTTAAGACTGTATTTCTCAGATCCTATCAACTTGTTAATTGTAAAACTAGAGGGGAAAATATATCTATAAAGCTATACCAAGTCCCCATCTTGGACAATAAGATCATCTCTCTTTGTTTCTCGTTCCTGCATGGTTAACAGTGTCAGACCAACTTGTAAGACTGTTAAATTTTGGCCTGCAGTTGCCATCAACCAACTCCAAGAATGCTTTGAATACACAAATTGGAATGTATTTTCCCATCAGTCAGATTTAGAGACATTTACTTCATCTGTGTTGTCATATCTCAGTTATCAGTGGATATTGTCACTGTTGACAAAAAGATGTATATCCAAATGAGAGTTTATCCAAATGAGAAACCATGGATGGACAATGAAGTTAATCAGTTGATCAGGGCGAGGGACACAACTTTTAAATCAGGAGATATCTCTGCTTACAGAGCTGCCAGAGCTAATCTCAAGAGGGGCATTAGGTCTGCAAAATTAAAATACAAACGGTGGATTGATGAAGATTTCAGCAACAACTCCAATCCTCAGAGAATGTGGCAAGGTATCTGATTAATCTCAGACTATAAAAAGAATGTCGTACAACATATTTAATCCAATTATAATGCTCACCTTGCAGAGTAAATTAACAGCTTCTATGCAAGGTTTGAAAATGACAATAATCAATCCCCAGTTCATTTCAAACAGAAGGAGAATTCACAACCCCTTGTTGTACATACATGAGGTACACCGGGCACTTAACAAAATCAACATAAGAAAAGCAGCTGGTCCTGATCATGCGCAAGGATGTGTGCTACTGGCCTGCGCTGACCAATTGGCAGAGGTGTTTACAAAAATTTTTAACCTCTCCCTCTCCTTGTGTATAGTTCCCACATGCATGAAATCCAGAAATCCCCCCCCCCCCAAAAAAAAACATAACAACATGTCTTAATGACTAACGACTGATTGCTCTCACTCCTGTCATTGCTAATTTTTTTGAACGACTAGTAATCGCTCCCATCAAAGACTCTATACCAGTTGATCTAGATCAATATCGGTAAAATAGATCAACCAATGATGCCATCTGTGTAGCTATGCATGCTGCTCTTTCACATCTGGAAAAGCCCAAGACATACATCATGATGCTCCTCGTTGATTACATCTCGGCATTTAACACCATCATGCAAAACAAGTTGATTAACAAACTTCATGCTCTAGAATTAACTTCCTCCACATGCAGCTGGTTATTGGACTTTCTTACCAACCACCCCAGTCAGTGCATTTAGATAAGTATACCTTAATTTTGAGCTCTGGTGTACCACAAGGATGTGTGACAAGTCCCCTCCTTTATGCACTTTTCACCCATAATTGTCAAGCTATCCATGACTCTAATATTCTGGTTAAATGGGGAAGCCGTGGCCTAATGGTTAGAGAGTTTGACTCCTAAGTTTGTAAGTTCAAGTCTCTGGCCAGCAATACCGAACCTCCAACTGCTCCCCGGGCACCGCTGCATAAATGACTGCCCATTGCTTCGGGTGTGTATTCATGGTGTGTGTGTGTGTGTGTGTGTGTGTGTTCGTGTGATCAAAGCTTTATGAAACACTCAAATGTGCATTGGCTTCAGAAAAATAGGACATCCATCTTTACGGTGACACCTAGTTCTCATTTTCGAATATTGCTCTGAATCTGAGCTTTGGGATCTTGACCCCATTAATCCTGGACCTGGCCTGTAGACCCGTTCGCAATTTGGTGTTGGGGGAATTTTTCACTTGAACTGAGTTAGTGGGTCCCTAGACATGAAAAATCACTGAGGTGCTCGTCCGCCATAGTGCCACGAATTCCATAATGGTCAAATCAAATATGGCCGCCGATGGATGATGATGAAAATCCAAATTCTTTGTTTCTGAATGTTTATACACATGTAATACCTCTATTTTGACTAATTATGGTATGTGGAATTCATTTCTGCCATTAATATGACCATATTGGGTGATCTTAACCTTGAAAAGCCATGGTCAAGGTCGTTTTCCTATTCTGAAGAATCTCAAAAGACAATGTACATGTGAACTAACTCAAATTTACAGTCTGCCCTTATACTATGTATTTGGAAAACACTAGACAGAGTTTACAGAAAAACAAGGTTTAACTTTTCTTGTATTTTACCAGGAGTTTCAAAAGATTTCCCAAGTTCCTAAAGTTTTCATCTCACTATTGAGCATCGCACCAAATGATCAACAGTTATCATTACACATGCACATAATGTACATGAGAACTAACTAAAATTTACAGTCTGCCCTTATACTGGTTATTTGTACAGCACTGGACAGAGTTCACAGAAAAAAAAAGAAGACAAGGTTTGACTTTTCTTGTATTTTACCAGAAGTTGTCAAATTTAAAAGATTTCCAAGGTTTCTAAAGTTTTCGTCTCACTATTGAGCATCGCACCAATTGATCAACAGTGATCATTACACATGCACATAATGTACATGAGAACTAACTAAAATTTACAGTCTGCCCTTATACTGGTTATTTGTACTCCACTGGACAGAGTTCACAGAAAAAAAAAAGAAGACAAGGTTTGACTTTTCTTGTATTTTACCAGAAGTAGTCAAATTTAAAAGATTTCCAAGGTTTCTAAAGTTTTCGTCTCACTATTGAGCATCGCACGCATTGATCAACATGGAGCATTCTAAAATACCTGGCCCCAAAAGCTTGGATTTGGTTGCTTCAATGGCAGATCAGGACAATCTTAATCAAAGGTTTTGCATCATCTGTCAAGAAGATAATAAATTGCCTGTAACAAGTGAAAAGACAGGACGTGAGAGAATCAAACAAGCGGCTAAAATCCATAATGATGTGGTTACAAATCGAAACTCTGATGGGGGATGATGATGAGGATAATGATAATAGCATGTTTGTTTACCATAATACCAACAAATGCTACGAGTCATACACCCATTCTCGCAAACTGACATCTATTGAGAAGAAAAGAATTGAAGAATCTAAGATGTGTGAGACAGAAGATGAGGCTTCTACAAGTGTTAAATTCATGACAACCTTACGGAGTAGTGTTAGACCTTGTGCACCTCCAAGTTCTGACAAGGATGCAAGAACATTGCCCTGTGTTATATGTGGATATATGGAACACAAGAAATGTTGTGACAAGTACAGAATTTGTGAGTATGATAGTGCGAAGAAACTCATTGCTGCAGCAAAGCATAACCAAGATGTAGTTTTCACACGAATTGCAGATCGACTGAAGGACGATGAAGATAGCTCTATTAAATCAGTCATATCAGCTGATTTATTTTGCCACAATCTCTGTCGCCAGAACTACATGTGAAAATATGAACGTGGCATCAAAGCCAAAGCACTAGAGAAACCGACCATTACCAACATGAAGCAAGTGCTGTTTGCTCGTGCTCTTTCATATATTGACAAGCTTTTGGCGAAGGGAGAGTGTTGCACTGTGAGTGATATTGGGGAGTTTGCATTGAGCCTATTGGAAGAAGGTGAGGTGCTTACAAGTACCTTCCAGACCCGTGATATGAAACAGCTGATCCTTAATCATTACGGAGAATTGGTCACATTTGCTCCCAACAGTAGGATGAATGAATCTGACATTTTTTTCTCATCTGACATTAACACTACTGACTTGGCCATCAAGCTGAAGAATCAGGACATAATGAGAGAGGCAGGCACCAAGTTGAGAGAAGTGCTCCTGGACGTTGATTTTGGTCTGCAAGACAGCTTTTGTGATAGTACTGACTTGAAAGCATCATGGGAGACAACAATGATGCCAGCACCTCTTCTTACATTCTTAGCAGCTCTGTTTAAGGTCCCCAAGCACAAGCTCTTTAGAAGCAGTGCTAGAGACCTAGATGAGCTTCTCCAGCCTTTACAGGATGAGGACAATCAGTCAGGAGCAGAGGAACTGCTTTCACAGCAGCAATATTCCACAGAGGGAGAGAATAATGGACAGTCCACACAGGGGGAGGATAAGGGCAGCCAGCAAGCAGAGGAACAGCCACAGCAGCAACAGCCCACACATGGAGAAGAGCCTCAATTGAGAGAACAGTCTCTACTAGAAGAAGAGGGGAAATGGGTGAGAGATCACAAGAGTACACAACTGCACTGTCTCTTCCAAATACTTGTGTATAGCATTCACAGTGGAGGAAAGCGAACACCGTTGCATATTATGCTTGGCCATGCCATATATGCAAGAGATCGCAGCAAGAGCCTTCTCACAACTTTCAATAGGATTGGTTCATGTTCAAGCTACCAGACAATCAGATCTGCCCGCAGTCTTCTCGCTAGCTATGCTGTGAAATGCTCAGAAGATGGAGAGACACCCATACCAAGTACTTTTCCAAGGAAAGATTATACTATGGCAGGCATGGACAACTCCGATTATGCTTATAAATCATCACTGTCTGGTACCAAGGGTTCACACTATGCAGCATTAGTACTGTTCCAAGACGCCACAGTGAACAGACCCCTTCATAAGCCTCCAGTGTCAAGCACAGGATTAAGCCATGCTGATCCAATCCTGCGGACAAAGTTGCCATGCCAAGAGGTACCTCACCATGCCAAGCCAGTAGTTCGACCTGCCCTGCCACCAGACATGCTGCTGCATCCTGAAAACAAGCAGGCAACATTACTTGATGTTGCAACTGCCAAAAGTGTATCTGGAAAGCGAGAATTCTTGATCAGTCTGATCCGCTGCGGTGTATCAGCAGGAGATCCTCCGATATGGGCCACTGTGCACACACTTGTCTCATCGGCTGTGGTGCAGATGATGCGTGTTGGCTTCCTCCCTGTCATACCAAGACCCATTACTGAGCGGGCCACCGTCAGACATTGCCTCACCAACTTCCAGAGTGTTCGCAGACAACTGAATCAGGCGTCAATGGCGATTTGGTGTGATGAAAGCGTGTTTGCCCTGGCTGTAGATATTTACCTGCATGAGACCGAACAGTTCAAGGATCTGTTCCTCTGCATGGGCTCTTTCCATTGGACCCGTGTTCTACTCAGATGCCAGGGAAAACTGCTTCGAGGTTCTGGCCTGGATGATGCATTGGTGGAGTGTGAAGTGTTTGGACCTGGTGTGACAGAGTCTGTGTTAAATGGTAGTCATTATGTCCGGGCTCTCACTGGGATGCTGATTGTGGAGGATGTGATCAGGTCACTCCAGTGGGAGATGTTCTGGCAACACAAGGACAAAGCAGAATATCCAGTGCTAGCACAGGTAGAGGCACTGCACACTACACTGGCTGCAAATCAACGTTGCCCAGAGCAGTTTGAGGCCTTGATTGAACAAGTGCAGAAGTTTAATCAGGACTTTCTAGAGTTTGAGAAGGAGTGTGAAGCGAAGTCAGAGCTCTGCCAATTCTTTGGAGTTTGGCTGGAATTGGTGGCCGTCATCAAAAACGCTGTAGTCTCTGAAAGAGAAGGAAACTGGAACCTACACGTGGCTACTATAGAGGATTCTATGCCAATATTTGCAGAATGTGACTGCATAAACTACCTTCGTCATGGCTCATGGTATCTTGAACAAATCAAGGTGCTAGAGTTCACACATCCTGAGCTCTACCGGCGCTTCTCTATAGGCCAGTGGGTTGTGCAGGATCGCCCTGGCTGGTTCTGTGCTGTGGGAGGTGACATGAAGGTTGAGCAGACCATTCAGCGAGTGTCAAAGGGTCCTGGAGGTCACTTTGTAGTAGGAGCCACACACAATGCAAATGCTGTAGCAGAGTTTGAGCTCTTGTTCCATGAGATTGGGATGATCACTGATATCCTCAACTTTCTCACTAACAACCACACTTTGAAACAGACAGAATGCCATCTCCAGCATGCACTGAGCACCACTCGCCGCCTTACATTCAACCAAAATGTTTCAAAGCTGTTGGACTTTGTGCTAGAGCGACAGAATCCATACTCAGTGACAGTCAATGTGCCTGTTCCACTGCACAATCTGCTCACCAAGCAGGCTGTTGACCGAGGTGTCGCTCCTCGCTTGCTCAACTGTCTCCAAAATGGGAAGCATGTCTACTGCTCATACAGGCATGAGAGGTTAGTTGAGAAAACCAAGAAAATTAGCACAACTTTATCAAAGAGAAAACTACCTCAGTTCAACGAACAACCACAGAAGACCCCAACAATCATTATGAAGTAGCAGAAGTTAGTCTCATCCAAAGACATGGCCGAGGCACATAGGAGTATGGACATTGCTAAGGAGCGGAGCATGAGTATCCGGCAGATACTTTCTCATAATGTGCTTTCAACATCTCCCCTGTTTGATGGTGGCCTTCCAGCTCATGTCAACAAGTCAAAACTTGTCAGTGAGATTGAACCTCGACTTGATCTCACCCAATGGAGTCCTGAGTCTACTTATGCCACTCATGTTGTGGTAGACTTCATGTCGAAGATGCGACAGATGCCTCTAGCACAATTCCCTACTTTAGGTGCTGTCATCAATGCCATCATCAGCTCAACATCATCCCTCTGCCAAGAGCCGGAGTTCATCCATCTTGTACTAGATTCCTACATCGAGATGTCCCTGAAAGAAGGGGAGCGCATGCGGCGTACAGACTCAACAACAGGCATCGTCATCATTGGCATGAACAGACACACACCCATCCCTCAGCAACTTGACAAGTGCTGGGCATCTGAGGAGAACAAGCGGAATCTCCAACTGTTAGCTCAGGATATGGTGTGTATCGAGCCAGTGCCAATGCTACTGTCATTGTCAGCTCTATTGTCATTGATGATGAGGTGCTACCAGCAAAGGCAGCTGGTGGCGAAGAGATCCCAGACCTCTTGAACTGGATTGAGGAGGCTGATGCCAGGTTGCTGGTGCATGTTGATTGGGCTGTTCGTGTGAAGCAGTGCAAGAGAGCTGTCATAGTTTCCAATGACACAGACACCTTTGCATTGCTTCTCCACTACAGCCCATACTTCCACGAACTCGGGATGAAGGAGATCTGGCAGCAGTATGGCACTGGTGAGAGGCGGCGAATGCATCAAAATGTCTGAGTCCCTTACCACCAAGTCTGCTCACAGTATGTAAGTGTGCAGGCAAGTGTGACAATCGCCGATGTGGCTGTCGTGCTGCTGGAGTTTCATGCACCATATTCTGCCATGGAAAAATGGAAAAATGGAAAAATCATCCTGTAAAAACCCATCCCACTAACATGCATGTACACATACAGTACACTTGAGAGAAATCAGACTATATGGTGCACTTTTAGTTAATTTTGAATGATGTAATTTGTATCACTTTTATTGCTACGTAGTTTTATTTGCACCCAATTGTCTTATTTTATATCACTGTACTAACACCAAATTAAAAAAGTTCAAAGTGTATGTTTATAATTGTTTCATTTCTTCTCTTCATGTCTTGTTATAATTAAAACAAATAATTGTAGAAAAAATTTAATAAAAAGTTACTAAAGAAAAACCGACCTTGACCATGGCCCAATATGAAATAAAAATAAATAAAATCCCAATAAAAAGCATCCAATATGGTCATAACAATATCAGAAATGAATTCCACATACCATAATAAGTCTAAATGGAGGTATTACATGTGTATATTCATTCAGAAACAAAGAAGTTGGATTTTCATCATCATCATCATGGCACTATGGCGGACGAGCACCTCAGTGATTTTTCATGTCTAGGGACCCACTAACTCAGTTCAAGTGAGAAATCCCCCCAACACCAAATTGCGAACGGGCCTACAAGCCAGGTACTGGATTACATGTTGAAACTTCAGTTTCACGTCAGCCATACATAGTTTCTTGTCTAACTTTGAACTGGTTTAACCTGTTGTCAGTGAGTTGTGTTTCTGTTTTTTGCCAGGTCTGTTTCTGGTCAAGTCTGTTTATGCCATGCCAAGTTAAGTCTGTTTCAAGTCAAGTCTGTTTCAAGTAAATTATTCATTTGTTTGTATTTGCTCCTCGAATTGTTAGATATATAGAAATATATGTATAGACATGTTTGAGAAGTGCCATAAGCTAAATCCCACCTGTCGCAAAAAGTCTGACCTTTTTTTTGGTGTAAACTCTAAAGATAGTGTAGGATAGGGCAGGACTTAGGGTCGTGGAGGCCCCTGGGCTTGAGTCACTTTCGGGCCCTACCTTTTATACATTACTTTAAATAGAACAAAATGATACATACATAAGCTATGTATTAGAGCTACACAATTTTGGATAAACTGAGAATAAAAATAGAGATCACTATCCTGAACAAACAACTAAACAAAATAACATAATTTGTTAATTGCTGAAGTCTATAAAAATGTTTAATTAATCTGAATCATTTATTTAAAAAAAAACTTGGGTTTGAATGAATGATTCAATTCCTCAATCAAATACACTTGTTTCATAGATGAATCAGCATTTTTGAACGAATCTCCTGAATGAACGATTCAATGACTGATGTTTGTTTTATGTCATTTGTCGCCATCTTGTGGCGTAACAATATAATCGATCCAATCGTTATTTGAACTGCAAAGCTACTTTCAAAAAGTGACTAGTACAGTATACAGTGTTACATGTTAAAAAAAAACGTTATAATTTATTTATATGACCACTGATTGAAGCTTGAAAAGTTTTTCTTATAAATAAATAATGATTAAAAAAGTTTAAAGTGATCATGTGTTTATTGCAATGCACAAATGTCTCGGTCAGAATGAGAATAAAACACTTATATACCTGGAAAACATATTGAAAAACAAAAAAATACCTTGTAAAGTTGCAATCATAACAAATAATCTGTATTACATATAAATAGCTAAATCTATGAGTGTATAAATCTTTTTTTTTTTTTAACTGTTCTTGGTAAGTGATGCCATATTGTATAGATTATATACATCTCCAGTATATATATAGGCAGTGTTAGGCTGACTTTGACCTACAGTACTATGTCTACTAAGTTACATCACATAAATTTCAATCTTAGAGAATAATATATAACAAAATTAAATAAGCATTTTATCATTACCATGGCATTTTAAAGATCATTAGATGTAATTTAGTACTCTAGCAAAAATACATAAATAGAACTTCACAGAACATGCCTAACTTTGTTCAAATTTAGTGGCGTTGGAGAACATAATTCCACATACACATAATTCCACATAAGTGTGTGTGTGTGTTTGTGAGAGAGAGAGAAAGAAAGAGAGGCACGGGCGCGAGCTAAAAGTCACAGAGTGTTTGATAATGTGTGAGCGTGTGTGTGTGAGGCGCGATCGAACAGTGGAAACAAAAACATACTCTGTCATTTTGTTTATACAGGAGTCACAGGACATCATTCAAACTGCAAAGTGTTTAAGTTGTTCTGTTAATTCAAATTATAAGGAAAACGAATATATTAATCTGAAATCTGTGTTACACACATAGGATTTGATTAGCCTACTTGTTGATATTTAATCAATGGGCATAGCCTGTAGGCTGAGGTGGATATATAAAAAAATCTATATTGTAAAACCTATATTGTGTTTCATTATTATTGGTTTATTATTATATTTATTTTAATGTGTGTGTACTTTATGTTTTCAGGGATAAGAGGAATAGTATGAAAGATTACTCTCACAAGAAAAATACAACACCCTGCATCCCCCAGGAGGCTGCCATACTTGCTGAGAGTGTCTTATCAATGATTGTTAAAGACATGAGGCCGATTTCTGTGGTTGAGGGCGAGGGATTCAAAGAAATGCTGACCACCTTTAAATCAGGTTACACTCTACCCTGTAGGCGCCATTTCACTACTATGATGGAGAACAAGCACGAAACTTCAGTGGAAAAACTTAAAAACAAATGTAAAATGGCCACATCCAAAATCTCTCTTAGCACTGATGCCTGGACAAGTCTGGTCACAGAAGCCTACTTAGGGGTAACTTGTCATTTTATTGATGACAGCTGGGATCTTGTCTCCTTCAATTTGACAACACTTTCACTTGTAGAACGCCACACTGCAGAAAACATTGCCTCCTGGCTGGAGAATGTGGTAGAAAAATTTGACATTTCGTTTGAGAATATCCTTGCTATTGTACATGACAATGCACGTAACATTGTGGCAGCTCTCAGAATCTTGGAAGAGAAATTTGGGGTAGTATCTAGAGATCGACCGATATGGGTTTTTCTATAGCCGATGCCGATGCCGATGTTTAGAGGTCAGGGTCAGCCGATGGCCGATATGTGCTGCCGATTTTTAGGGCCGATATCTTGGAGTTTTCCCCTTGATTTGCATGCTAAAATGTCACACTAATAATAAGTGGATGCACAACACATTTTTTCTAAACCTATCACAATTTATTGAGCACTGACTTGAACCATCTCTTCATTCATCTTAATTTAGTGCACTAAAATTAATAAACTGACCAAGTATTAAATATATAAAACAGGTAATATATATATATATATATATATATATATATATATATATATATATATATATATATATATATATGTCAATCATTTACATAAAAGTTTTAGAGCATTTACATTTATCAAGTAGAATTTTTCAAGTTTGTTGGAACATAAATGTAAACTTAAATATATATTTAAATAAATACAATTTTAGAAGTAAAAATCAATTAAACTGAAAAATATAAAAAAATAAATATATAAAAAATAAATAACAGTAGTGCTGCAAAGACACTAGCAACCAGCAACATTTGTGTTTGGTATAAATGACACAGAACACCTGAAGTGCATTCTAATTTCAAACTTACATCGCAGTCTGTTCATTATTAAATAAAGTAGAGTCAACCAAACATTTAAAAGTTACACTGGTCAGTTTAAATACACCCTATACCGGTCCTCTCTGCTGTTATGCAAAGGACGTTTTGCTCATGTGAAGAGGATGATTTTTCCGTCTAGTTTACATAAAAAAAATATTATAGTTTAACATTCAGATACATTGCGAATATGGAAACATTTGGATATGTGCAGAACGAGACGTGAGCAATAACCTCCAAATACATCTAGTCAAACCCGCGCTCGCTCGTCCTCGTATGGACTTAGTGCACATGGCATAATATATTCTTTTTAACATAATAATAAGGACTTCTCATCTCCCAGTCTGCTGTGATGAAGTGAGCAGTTATCGTCACAGAGCTCTCCGTCCCCCTGGACGTCCACCCGTCTGTCGTCAGCGCAACAGAGGATGCTCGGGATAGTTCATCCACAACTTTTTTCTTCTCCTGTTCATAAAGATCTGGCACAATCTTTTCACTCTAACTTCTTTCCTTCATCAGTATATCTGACAGGGAAGCCAAAATGCGCGGGGCATTCAAGCTCCCCCGCTCGGCATTATCACTGAGTGTGGACTGAACATGCGCAATTTTTTTTTTTTTTTTCATAAATCAATCCGCGGGTCACGCGTATTGCCGAACTGAAGATATTGATCTGAACGGATCACGGATCAATGATGATCCGTTGCACCAGCACCACTACTATAGTGTCATTTGAAAACATTGCAGTTGCGTTTCAAAATACCACAACGAGCACCACGAAACCATTTAAAGAGGCGAATTCAGCCGCGGTCTCCTTGACAGAAAACATTCAGCAAAGTAAAATTATCTCAAACGTATGGCGCGCTCTCTTCATTTTATCAAACGTTCATAATCACATTTATTCAATTTTGAATTACAAAATTAATGTAACTGTAATTAGTTACAGTTACTAAGAAAAAATGAGTAATTAAATTACAGTTACTTATGAAATTTTTAACGATTACAAAGGGGATTACATTTGAAAATTTACACACATCCACATACAGATTTAACTGATTTCCCAAATTGCACTGACTATTCTGAGACATACACCCTAATAATTTCCGGGATGCGGAAATACAGTCTGGTTCATAGAATCCAGTCATAAAAACGGAATGCCTAACGCGGACGGAATATGCCATATTTTGGATGATTAAATCAAAAGTAGGTCAGTACACTTGAATCAAAACATGACATGGACTAGTGTCTGTGAATATTAAGCCCCAAAAATGCAATATATGACTCCTGCACGTTCTGCGTGTCAGTTGAAATCAGGCGCGGACTGGACACCGGGAGAACCGGGACAATTCCCGGTGGCCTGGCAGCTTCCTCAGTCTTCCTCAATTTGGCCCTCTATTTTAATATCATTATTGTATAATTGCCTGCCGAATGTACTAAAGCGATCATTTGCGAATCCGCCATTTGATAATTAAATCTCGAATAAATCTGTTAATCTTGACTTGCGCGCTCTCCGCGCCTTCGCGCCTCGGCCAAACGGTTTGGATCAGACTCCGAGTAATCAATGCGAAAGAGAGAGAAAAGAGTGGACTGTGGAAGCGCACAGCTGGAGCAGAGAAGCAGAACTACTGTTCAGGGTTTCAGGTCAGTTTCATCTGTAAAGATGCTTTTTTGTCTTTGTTTTTTTTATTTTTAAATCAAGCAGCAGCATGTTGCTCATCAGTATTCACTCAAAATATATAAAGGACATCATTATTATCTGTTGTAATGTTACAGTAGTACTTTAGCTGAAAAATAATCAGAATTTTCTGGGAAGCTGAGAAAATGGTTACTATTGTTTAACTGTGGTAACCAAAAATGTAAAATTATTTTACAAATGTATTTATTTAAAAATAAATACAAATCCATTTGCAAAACAAAAAACAAAACAAGGTTATTGTACTTTTATATAGGCTAATAAAAGCATGGTAAATTTTTGTAAAGGAAAAACATGACTCGTGTACAGTATTAGGATTTTTCTATAAATATATTGTTGTATTGTAGAGTATTGTAAAGTATAGTTTTGTTCAATCTTGAGTATTAAAGTCATGAGAGAGATGGATAACAGGGCAAAATAAAGAGACTGAAGAGAAAAATGGAAGTGAAGGTGCAGTTCAGGAGAGAACTTTTAATTATTTGCATGTCCCCAATTTAAAGATTTAAACCTTTTTTATGTCAGGTCCATACAAAAAATAGTTTTGTCCATGAATTTGTTTGTATGAGTTTGAATTTTCCATTCTGAATTTTTTTCCCAGTCCGCCCCTCCTGTAAATTAATGGCAAAGACATGGTTTCATTTACTACACATAGGCCTACTGAAGCTTTCAGTGTTATCAACCTCTGCCGTCTCAATATAGGAGTACACAAGCAACATAAACATAATTTCTTGTAACGCCACGCCAGCAGAGGGAGCCCTCTCCCGAGTACTGACTGTGATCCACTCCCTCTGCTTCACCTGTACTTCCTGTTTGTGCTATATATAAGCATGGCCGCCACCACTGTCACGTTGCGAAGTATTGCCAGCCTGTCTGCCTTACCGAGCGTTTTTCCCATTGCCATAGTTTGCCTTCTTGTGTATGATCTTTGCCTGGTTTCCCTGTCTCTGTCTTTGGATTTGCCCACTGTCTTCTTGTTTGGATTGGACTGCCTATCTGTGTATGATTCTCTGCCTCCTATGATTACGATTCCCTGCCTACTGTTTGGATTTGTCTGCTGTGGAAGTTATTAAACTGCACATGGATTCTAACGCCGCCTCCGCGTCATTACATTTCTAGAACTGCTCTGTCACTTCATGCATTTTACTTATTTTGAGAAAACTATCATCATATCATATACAAAGAGACAGCAGTTAAAAAAAAAACACCAATGTTTCAGGAGTTTATTATACAGAATATGACACATGCTTATTAGATAACTGTGTTTGAGTTGATGTATATGCTTTTATTTATTATTATTTAATTTTCACAAATTTAGAAAAGTAATCAAAAAGTACTCAAAAGTAATTAGTTACATTACTTTAATAAAGTAATTGAAAAAGTTACACTACTATTACATTTTAAACAGTGTAACTTGTAATCTGTAACCTATTACATTTCCAAAGTAACCTTCCCAACACTGCTGGGAACATTGTTACTAAAAAAAGGGCAAGCCTGACTCCTGAGCATGTTGAAATGCTCACATTCCTCCACTCCATTATGTGACTGTATTTTGTCTTGATTGGCACACACACACAGAGAGAGAGAGAGAGACACACAGAGAGAGACACATACACACAGTATTCTTAAGGTGAAAGTAAAGTGTCAGAGTGTAAGTTGTTATTTGCATGTGAAATTGTGAATGAAGATGCTTCTTTT